>NC_091132.1:174732654-175010154 GCF_040183065.1 Periplaneta americana | reverse complement strand
TGATATCTTCTTCTACATTCAATCGTCATAAAGAGTATAAATGTCAAACATCTTTGATAAATGTGTCAAGAAAATTCGCTGAGCTGCCGATTCCAGCGAAAAACTCGCGCGAGGTTTTTGCCTCGAACGAGAATTTCTTCTAGTGTGTGGACGTCCATTTGAATCCATGTTATCAATTTTTTAATTTTCTCGCAACACATTTCTCACTGGCGAAAACTCTGCAAGTGTGTTACGGGCCTTAATCCCCTGTAATATATTAGTTATTTATATCTGTCTTTCCAACAGAAAGGCAATTTATCGGATCTCCATGTGACTGGGATTAAGAAGGAATGCGTGGACCACGGCTATGATCAGATATCAGAGATAAAAATCGAGGAGACTGCAATCCCACTTGATTTTCCTGCGGTGAAATATGAAGCTCAGGTGAGTGGAGCTCTAGGGATGTGCTGGTTTTGATTTTGCCCGTATTTAATTTGAATTAAGGAGACACTCTGGTGAACAAAGTGAAAATTTTAGGAATTGTTTTTTTCCATCTAATATATTCGTACTTTTATCCTGCCAAAGGAATTTGTTCAATCCCGCTTTTAAGTCCTTTTGAAAAAATTGTTTTTATAATAGCTATATGGGCATTAGAATGAAAATAGCACTATTAAATTACAATTGAAAAATGTAAAAATTTTAGGGATTTTGTTTTAATTTAAAAAGTAGCATTTGTATGTGTACTTTCATTATGCCAAAGCAATTTCTTTAATTACGATACTAATTGATTCAAAAAAACTATTTATAAGGCATAGTCCGGATCAGCTTACTTAATAACCTAAGGATGAAACCCAACCATTTTTCCACTATTACTAAATATGCTAGTGGATTATAGTGATTTTTTAGCTCTCAGGTTGAAGTGTCCTTTACGAACTTCGTTTCGAATTTCGGGTACTGACAAATAATACAACTGGCAGTTGGTTTACAGTAAAGCAAACTGATGAAAATGTAAGTAAGTAAATACATTTTTAGGTTAGGTCTGATGAATCGTAAACTCTTCAGTCAAAGCAATAAATTTCATGTTGCCTGACGAAATAAATTGTAACATTAGTTCATAATAATCCTAATTAGCAACATAATATGCGAGAAGTCTAGAAGGAAAATATACTGCTACATAAATAAATTATTGAACCGTTTAGGAAACACCTCACTACATAAAGATGGGATGTGGTAAATAAGTAAGAAATTGTTATTGCTAACAATATATTATTATTATTATTATTATTATTATTATTATTATTATTATTATTATTATTATTACGTTGTTGTTGTTGTCTAGTGCCTTGCATTTGGCAATGAAGCCATTAGCAGGCGTGCTTTCCAATACTTTTGAACTGTAGTTTCTTCTGATCTTAATGCTTCACAGGTCTTCAAGTGGTCTTCATTCATTTCTGCTGGATCGTTACACAGGACACATATGGGTGAAGCTGAGATACCTATTCTGTAGAGATGACTTGCTAGACAGTCATGATTTGTCAATAGTCTGAAGGCTGCAACTGCTGTTTTCCTTGGTCCCTGGGGGATTATATCTAGGTTGGGAAGTAGTGTAATCCATTTTTTGTCTTTAGCATTTGATTCTATTTCTTGTAGGTATGAATGAGAAAATTTTGTAGTGATCAAGCGTTTTATTGAGGAATATGAGAAATTAAATATAGGCTTTTGTTTTATTGTTGTGCCTTTCTTTGCAAGTGTGTCTGCGGTTTCATTCCCCATGACTCCACAGTGTGCTGGAATCCATTGGAGACGGACAATCTTATTAACTTTTTGGAGTTGTGTTAGCATTTTGTAGCATTCTCTTATTTTTGTTGACTTCTTTGTTGCATTTGAACATATTCCCTGAATTGCAGCTTTAGAATCTGAAAGAATTACTGTCTTGTTATATTTATTTAAGGGAAGATTTAATAATTGTCGGAGAGCAATGTGTATAGCCTCTATTTCACCACCATAATTTGTTGTGTCTCTGCCAACAGAATGATAAAAGGAAAAATGTGTACATGTAACTCCAGCTCCAGTAAGGTTTTCTGTTGTTGATCCATCAGTATATATGTGTAGCCATTCTTCTGTAGGGTATCCACTATTGATCGTTTCCAGTGCTAGAAGTTTTTGTATTTCTTTTGGTGTGTCTGATTTTATTATTTTTATTTTTATTATTATTCTTATTATTATTATTATTATTATTATTATTATTATTATTATTATTATTATTTCAATACGTACCATTGTGATTTTACCCACTTTGGTGATATCTATTATTAGTTCGCAACACTGAAGAGAGACTGTCAAATTAGGCTTTCAGGAACTACTCTTACGTGACCCTCATTATATGTGTGGGCAATAGAATTATTTGACTACTTTCAAATTCCAATTTACTATTTTCGTCAACTATTTTGGCCCTATTATTTTGTAATATATATTGTCAAATATTTATGAAATATTGCAGGAACGAAAAATGAAACTAGGAGTTATTTCTCTATATTAATTTAATTTGTTATACTATAGTTATTACTTTTCATGTCGGTAATCATGAGGTTTTCATAATGATTTTATTTTAAAATATCCCTTCATTAATCCTATTTCGTTTGTTATTTACAGGAAGATAAATTTAACGTGAATACACTAGCACACAAAGATAAGCTTGATGTAAAGGCAGAGAAATGTGAAAACTTCTCACAGAGGTGAGTTTAGTATGCTTTTCAAACTTTCCTTAATATCAGTGGTTCAGGTAAGTGGTATTGTATTGTATTGTATTTATTAACATTCCATGGTATTCACACATTATTTACAGCTAGAATATGGAACAAGTCAAAAAACTTAATACTATTATCAAGTCTTAATTTATAGTCGCAATCTAGATGAAATATATGTAGACGAGATTTACAATATAGTCTACTAGTACAACACAATGTTTTAGTATCAATTTCATGAAGTGTTGTTGAATGTCATGAATTCACCTACAGAATAGAAGACGTGAGAAATTAGGTACTTCTTTAATTTGGCCCTAAATAATTTTATGTTTTGAGTTTCATTTTTTATATCGATAGGGAGGCTATTACAAATTTTTACTGCCATATAACGCACCCCTTTTTGATAGCATGATAGACTTGCCGATGGAGTATGAAAGTCATTTTTTGACGTGTATTTATGCTATGAACTGTTGAATTAGTTACAAAGTTTTCACGATTACATACGAGGAAGATTATTAATGAAAAGATACACTGACAAGCCATGGGCATTATTTGTAGTTTTTTTTTTTAGAATAATCCTACACGATTCCCTAGATTTGGCACCTACTATTATTCTAATTACTCTTTTTTGTAATAGGAATATACTGTTACTATCTGTGGAATTTCACCAGAATATTAATCCAAAACTCATTACCGAGTGGAAGTATGGAAAGAATATTGTTTTTAAGGTATCGATATTTACTATCTTTTGCTTAGATCTAGTAGCAAAACAAGCTGAATTTAGTTTGGGGGTAATTTCCTTAATATGATTTTTCCAATTTTACACATTATCGATTTTTAAGCCAAGAAATTTGGTTGTTGTTGTTTCTAATAGGGAGCTATTGTTAATTATTGCGCTAGCAATTTGCAATGTTGAATTTGGACAGGATTTAAATTGATTTATGTTAGTTTTGTTACAATTTAATACTAATTTATTGACTGAGAATCAGTCACATATTTTGAAGAGAATTTCCTCTGTTGAAGATTGGAATGTGTTGGAGTTATTAGCTGTAATTACTGTAATTGTGTCACCTGCAAATAATATGGGTTGACCTACGTCTTTTATAAGGGGGGCAAGATCATTTATAGACACTAGAACAAATTTGATAATGCTATAAAAGGTATAGTGATGCCGTACATTCCCTCTCCTAAACAAGAGCAAACTATATTTCTTTATTATCGATAAGAAATGGGGTAACAGCTCAAGAATTTCGAGTAGAAGCACTTACTCAGACATAATATATCTCATTGTTTTCGAATTGATTATATATGTCAATGTTTCACAGTGATAGGCTACAGTATCTATTTCGTTATAAAGCTCTCATATATGCTAATGGGACTTAACTGATTTCAGCATCTTGAAGAATGTAGTTCCAGAAATAAAGCGAGACATTTCTGAAAATTGTATTTCCACACACAACTCTGCCTCCGAAGGAGAAGTTGATGCTAATATTAATGGTATTTTGCTTAAGGAAGAAAACATTCTTGATTCTAGCATCCGCAGTTGTCGTGAACATAAACGAGACAAGCCATACAAATGTGATAAATGTGGAAAATGTTACAATCGATTAGGATCCCTCAAAACTCACGCACGCCAGCACACTGATGAGAATTCATTCTCGCAGCCAACACCGCTCAAAATTAATGCAGCTAAGAAGTCATTAAAATGTGATGTCTGTGGCAAATATTTCACACAATCAAGTAATATGAAAGTGCACGCACGGAAGCACACGGGCGAAAAACCATTGAAGTGCGATGTATGCGGAAAATGCTTTTCACAATCAGGACATCTAATTGTACACGCACGTATGCACACTGGTGAAAAACCTTGGAAATGCGATGTGTGCGGCAAATGTTTCTCGCAATCTGGTCACCTGAAAGTACATGCACGTACTCACACGGGTGAAAAGCCATTAAAATGCGATGTGTGTGGTCTGAGTTTTTCAGTGAAATGTCATCTGACGCAACACGTCCGTGTGCACACAGGTGAAAAAGTATTCAAGTGCGATGTTTGTGGGAAACTTTTCCTCCAAGCGGGACATTTGTATTACCATGCACGTACTCACACGGGGGAAAAGCCTTTCAAGTGTGGGGTCTGTGGCAAATGTTTCACAATTTCAGGGCGGCTTAAAGATCACGCACGTATGCACACTGGTGAAAAGCCGTTCACGTGCGATGTATGTGGGAAAAGCTTTTCGTTGAAGTGTACTCTCAAAATACACGGACGCTTGCACACAGGTGAAAAGCCGTTTAAATGTAATACCTGTGGGAAGACTTTCGTTCAATCGTCACACTTATATTACCATACTCTCAATCACAATGGTGTGAAGCCATTCAAGTGTGATGCGTGTGGAAAATTTTTCTTGAAACCAGGATCTTTGAGAAGTCATGCGCTCCAGCACAGGTGAGAGATATTTTCACGATCAGGACATGCCTAGCTCCATGCTCATCAGACGCCAAATAGTGCGAAAAAAAATCGAGTTAAACTACGTCCAATATGGACGTATTTTTTAAGTCTATGCTTGACAGCAAACATGTGAATGGACATTCAAATTCTGTACATGTAAATATTTATCAGTCTAGAAAACGCATAAGATTACACTTTGGGACTTTCTAATTTTAAAGGCATGTTGGTCCGATAAGTGCAATATCAATTAATGAGTAACTTTAATACAGTCGATACTTAATAATACATTAAATCTTTATGTTACAACAAGAGATAACATTTATATGTATTGACAAACGTTTTCGCCAAATGGATTGGTATTACATATAAATGTTATCTCTTGTTGTAACATAAAGATTTAATGTATTGTTAAGTATCGACTGTATTGAACTTGCTCATTAATTAATAAAATTTTGTTCCGTGTGTTTTCTTTTATAAAAATAAAGAACATATCTGAGAGTTATTATTCCTCAGTGTTAGAGAAAACAATTTTCTAACAGGATTCTGTAAATAAACATCATTATCGTCATAATATTTTCTGGTTGTCATTTGATCTGTTCTGTTCTAGTAGTATGATCTTGTTGATCATCGTCGATATTCATTACTTCACAGTTGACAGCTGTATGGCAGGTGTACAATTATTGATTTTTCGTTTCCATTTTTTGGTTATGAGCGTCCTAGTTTTGTTGATGGATCTGTACGTCATCAACTATGTTATTTACTCTTAATGTCTAATATCTATGTTTGTTTTATGTTCTGGTGTAGAAAATCGTAGTAATGATTGCAAAGATTTAATTTGTGGTGCTTCAAGTTTCTTGGTTTCTCCTTTATTAAATATGCAGACTTCAGTTCCATAAGACAATGCTGCTTTGAGGTAATATTGTGTATTCTTAATTTAGTTTCAGATGACATCTGCTTTCCAAAATGTCGTCTGATAACATTTGATATGTAGTATCTTTTTAAAATGATACCAAGACCTGTCTCTTCATTTGAGATCAGGTTTCCTACATATGTTAATTTTGACACATATTCTATTATTTTCCCATATAATTCAAATTTTACTCTTTGAATATTTTTGCCACACATTGCCATAGCTTTTGTTTTTAGAAGTATGGTAATAATAATAATAATTTATTTAATCTGACAGGATTAAGGCCATAAGGCCTTCTCTTCCATCCTACCAGATAGCACATATAAATACAAAAAATAAATACAAACACTGATGAAAATGATACAACTTAAGTTAAAGCCCTATAGAGGGTCAACAGAGTCAAAAGTACATTATAGAGCTCTCATCGAGCTAATACAACGAAAAGAAAGAAAACAGAGATAGCAATGATGTTATTGATAACTGACAATAATAATAATAATAATAATAATAATAATAATAATAATAATAATAATAATGGTAGTAGTAGTAGCAATAGTAACAATAATAATAATAATAATAATAATAATAATAATAATAATAATAATAATAGTAATAATAAATACATTACATATTAATTTTCAATTTTACAACAGCATAGTTACAATATTTACTATATGTCATGGGTTAAGGTGAAGTTGCGCAACCTGACATGTGTTCAACAAACAATTCCACGAACTAGAATGTGATTTTTTAATTTAAATACCATATTCTTTAACAGTTAAACTTAATAATCCATTTTGAATCTTGCTTACACTACTTTTAACACTTGAATATAAGTAATTGATTAACTAGCGGACTTACTCGTGTTAATTATGTAAGTCTGTGCGGCTTACAGCTGTTTCGATGCTTCATCACACCATCCACCAGGCTCTGAGGATGGTGTGATGAAGCACCGAAACAGCTGTAAGCCGCACAGACTTACATAATTAACACGAATTAGTCCGCTAGTTAATCAATTAGTTAAACTTAATTGATAGGCCCATGCTGCCCTCTTCAAATCATCTTGTATATTTTATTATCATACAAAATTAAAAGCAAAACCTTTCCCCTTAGTTTGCAAAGGTCATAAAACAGTAACGACGTTTTTCAGCCGTGACTCAAACGTTTTGTGTTAAAAGCATTGAACTCGCATTCATAATAATTAGTGTCGGCCCCTCTGCCTTAAATAACAGCATCCATATACCTCGGCATGCCTTCAATCATGTTAGCAGTGGCTTTTTCAGGAATAACCTCCCATTCTTCAGAAATAACTGTCTCAACTCCTACAAATTTTTTGGTGGCTGGTTTGTATTCGTAATACATCCGAGCATACCCTGAAAATGCTCAATTGCATTTATGCTTCACTCTCTGGTGTTCATCGTAAAACCACAGTTTAGTATATACAGTTGCGAAGCTCAATACTTAATAAATATGCATACATAAATAGTTGCTGACCACCAGGATCGCTACTATCGCCTCAGCACAGACCCTTTCCCGAGCAGATGATAATGTATGTTCGGGTTTTCTATTTCAGTGTATGGAGCTCAGTGAAATATTATATTATAACTTTATTGCGTATCATTGCTAAGTTTTGTTTAGTGTCATGTGTCCATAAGTTCCGTTTACTTCTTATTGCATAACTTGTTGCAGAAATAATTACAAAACTGTGTTATTTTATTGTGAAGAGAATTTTTACATGTTAACATAATCTATTCACATCAACATTTTAAGTTTAGAACCGAAGCTATTTTGAGGTTTAATAAAAAAGAAGTAAATCCCGAAAAGACTAAGTATATGATTATGTCTCGTGACCAGAATATTGTACGAAATGGAACTATAATAATTGGAGATTTATCCTTCGAAGAGGTGGAAAAATTCAAATATCTTGGAGCAACAGTAACAAAAATAAATGACACTCGGTAGGAAATTAAACGCAGAATAAATATGGGAAATGCCTCTTATTATTCGGTTGAGAAGCTTTTGTCATCCAGTCTTCTGTCAAAAAATCTTAAAGTTAGAATTTATAAAACAGTTATATTACCAGTTGTTCTCTATGGTTGTGAAACTTGGACTCTCACTTTGAGAGAGGAACAGAGATTAAGGGTGTTTGAGAATATGGTTTTTAGGAAAATATTTGGGGCCAAGAGGGATGAAGTTACAGATGAATGGAGAAAGTTACACAACACAGAGCTGCACGCATTGTATACTTCACCTGACATAATTAGGACCATAAAATCCAGACGTTTGGGATGGGCAGGACATGTAGCACGTATGGGCGAATCCACAAATGCATATAGAGTGTTAGCTGGGAGGCTGGAGGGCAAAAGACCTTTGGGGAGGCCGAGACGTAGATGGGAAGATAATATTAAAATGCATTTGAAGGAGATAGGATATGATGGTAGAGACTGGATTAATGTTGCTAAGGATAGGAACCAATGGCGGGCTTATGTGAGAATGGCAATGAACTTCCGGGTTCCTTAAAAGCCAGTAAGTAAGTAATAAAAAAGAATTTATATTGTAATTTTAATTGAGCACATCTACCTTCCTTAATGTGTGTACAAAATGGTAAGTCGCTGGTAGAAAAACAGAGGGAAGACTCTTAAGACAAGGATCGATACACACATTGTGATGTTGACAGGAGTTTTAGTGAGTACAGAGCAATTTTAAGAAACAGTAGATTAAGTGGAACATTCGAAATTTAATCAGTGTTTTGTACCACACGCTATGAAAACAGGCAATTGTTGTAGAAAGATGAAGATAAATGAACTGCTTTACTTCGGTAACTTTTAGGTTGTTAAGTTTGACCGGAACTAAAAATGACCTGACAACCAACTTACAATGTCGCAGGTATAAGGAAGGTTGTCCTAAAGGGTGGAGTAGGTTATTTATTTCTTAAATGTATGTCAGTAATAAAGCCAACAATAAAGAGACAAAGAAATGTCGAAAACATGCCTGGAAGAATAAATCTGATAATCTTCGGAGTTGAACAGCAATTAGAAACTTTTGAAAAAGTGTATAAAGTATGCCACAGGATTTTTAATTTAGAAGTGAGAGAAGATCACATCGAACAACTGTAAAAAAAAAAAAGAGGCCCTATAATTTTAATATCAAATCAGTTAAGGCAATAAACTCTTCAATTGCACTTTGTATAAAATTACAGTAACAGAAAATAATAATATTGGTAAAATACAGAATTTCTTTGTATTATTTTGTGCGCCATTCTAAATTTTCCTCCGTATTTTACCCTATATTCTGATAACTTTGTAGCTCATACGTATGTACAGTATATATTTAGTCTCCTTTTAGTCCATATAAATCCTAGCCCGGCTTATTACTAATAATAGCTGTATTAGTAAGTTACGTAGTTTTTTTTTTTAGAAATAGCAAATCCGATTGAACAGAGAGTAAACTGATAATCGGAAATTTGAGGATTAATGAGAAAATTGAGATGTCGATAAGTAAGAACAAACAAATGAAGAAGAAAATGAACTTCAAATTTGTCCCACTAGACTGCCTTAAAGCAGTTGGTATTTACAATAATGTGGATGAACTGTGATTGAATATATTTGTCCTGAAATTGAGGTTATGTTTTGACCACTACTATGCCATTGACAGAGGGAAGTGGTGAATAAAATGCGGAACTAGATCTGGATTTAAGTCCACATGTTGTTGCTAGGTTTAGAATGGTCCCCATTAGTATACTTGTATTTCCCTTAGGACAGCACAGAGAAAAAAACTGCGTAAGTGATCAAACAGATATGTATAAATCCTAACCCTCGTTGGTTCCGTGAGTTTCCAACAACGAACAGGCCCTAGGACTAACAATGGCCGGACAAATTATATGTGAAAACAATACTTATTTATGTAGTTTAAAGGAGATAAGTAGCCTATATTTTACTAGTCGAGGAAGAGCATTCAAGGACGACGATTTTCGTATATAAGTAAGGTATGTATTTAGGGTGGGTTGGGTCGGTCTACAGATCTCTAAGTGATCAATTCTATTTGTACTAATGAATACTTTCATTTTATAGTTTGAGTGATTTTGAAAAAGGCAAGAAGTGGATTCCTGTGATTTACAATTACCCATATAATTTTTTTCACTCCCATATTTTACGTAATAATAATAATATATTTCTTCATTTTACATGATTTAATATCAGATCTGTTGGGAGAATCGTCGATTATTATTTTATTTGTTATGTCACTTTTGAATGAAACACATTTTCACTTCCCTAGAAAAGCAACGTCACTGATGGACCTGTCGCCAATAGCAACCAATACTATCACGGTAAAATAAATTTATTTCCCTAAAACAAGCTAATAAAAGCATACTTATGACAGTGGGTGTGAAAAACAAGCATTATTATCGTACTAGGAATTGGCTTTCACAATAATATACAAAAAGGAATCTATTTTTCTAGCCAGTTGAAATGTTAAGTTTAGATTGTACCTATTTTAAGCTGAGTGATACTTTGATCCTTAGTAAATTATTAGACTGTGTAAAGCGAAATTAATGGGTACTGCAAAAATCTCCAAGTTATCTCTATCTATTATTACTTTAAGTCCTCCACATAATAGTGAATGTAATTTTCATAAATTTAGCATGTTTATGATCATCAACGAGCTTTCTAACTCGATGGTAATTTAGTGCTTTTCCACGACATTCTTGATCACAAACAGTTCATATGCTAAAGTTATTCGATATCATTGAATTACCAAAATAAGGTCATCTCAAATTCAAAACGACAAATAGAACTGGGAATACTTCGAGGATTTATAATCTGTGCAAGGTATCTGTGTTACTCTGCTTATATAATAATTTTCTTACATCATATATATTGATTTAGCTATTACCTGTTATTGATGTTAGATTAAATTTGTTTTTCTACATAGGCCTATTTACTTTTCATTCAACACGCTAAACGCATGAACGATCGTAATTTGTTTGATGTTCAATATGTTTTACCAAAGATAATGCTGACTGAAAATGTAGTAATTGATACTGTACGTAAATCTGTGTGAAGACTACAGGATAAGTTTCAGAATACGGATCCCCTCTTCCCTCAAAATTCCAACCATGTGTACACAAAATAAATTGTTGGCATTTAAAATTGCCTTTTCTTCAGCCTGATGATGCATATTGGACAATCACAGACAAATCTACTTTTTTTTTGTATTTTAAGATAATCTTTTTCTCCGAACTACATCCTTTGCCTATGCCCACAATTGTCTAAGAATGTGCCCTTTCTTCCAAGGCATACCAAAAACCTAAACTAAACCAACTTGACACCGATTCGACCTTACAAAACTCGTTTTTTTCTCTATGATCTACAAGGATACACGCGGAAATAAGTGTGATCATTTTCCGCAATTTGCGAACATATAATTCGATGCATATTAATTGAGTTATTCGCTCTCAATATTAGTAAATGATTTCTAAAGTTGATAAGCAAGATATTCAGACGTTATATTATTATATTCCTAATTATGCATATCGAATTCATGTTTGACAATTAATGATTACGATTGATATACGTTGTAGATATAAATACAGTCGTACTATGTTGCACATAAATTTCATCACATTAAAACTCTAAAACAATACCTAAATGTTGCTAGAGTCTTATCATTCCAAGGATACCTAAATCTAGAGGCATATTCCCGAGTACAAAGTCCTTACGTGAAGGGAACTTACAATGCGGTAATTACTGTGAACAATCGATCATATCGGAATTAAGGTTATGTATTGAGTAATTAATATTCAAGTTCACCTTTAACAGCCAGTATTTGTAATTATGGAGAAATATATCCGACATCACCAAAACATTTCGAAAATAAACATTTCCATGATAAGTGACATGCCAAATAGAGAGTGCTTTTCTGGTAACTAGCTAACGAAAGAAATGACGCAATACTTTCGAAATTGAATTATCACACTTTGATTAATATAACAATGAAGTATTATTAAGAATTGCAGATAGTTATCTTGCAAATAATCTAGGAACTGATGCTAAGTTTCTTCGATATTTTGTATAGGATATCATTTGGGATATATTCCGATCTTCCAGAAATATTTTATATTGCAATTACAAATTAAGCTTTAATCAACAACTGACATTCGTTTCAGATTCAACTCTTTCATTTGTGATGGACGGAATCAAGACAGAATCTAAGGACTACAGCTGGGTAACACAAGCAAGTGATGATTCAGATGTAGATGAGAAGAAGCCCTTATTGGAGGTAAATAAGCATGAGAAGATCACAGGTTTCTTCTTTTAACTGCTACATGAACTTTATTGCTAGTGGTTTTATAAATGTTGTTTATTTGTAATTTATTTCATATGCTAATGAATCCTATATACAGGTTTCATAACCTAACATTATTACATATACAGCCACATGGACAGGTGTCGGCTACACATTGTGAGGCAGTTATACCTCCAATTGAACAATTTGTTGAAAAAAATTGGAGTGAATTAATGAGTAAGTTAAATATTTTGAATCTGAGTAACATTTTTGCTATTATTTTTGTATATGAGGGACAGTTGCTACGTTGAATTGAATTGAATAAATAATTATTCGTGACGTATTTCATATTTTACAACAGAATACAACCAAATTTACGTTTTTCCTCGAACTAACACAACACAATACAACTTCTAAAGCTGCTTAATATATTGCACATTTATGATATTATCTTTGTGTTCAACAGGATCTGCTTGTGACTAGGATTAAGAAGGAATGCGTGGATGACAGCTATGATCAGACTTCAGTGATTAAACACGAAGATAATGCGGTGCCGATTGATTTTGCTGAGGTGAAATGTGAAGTTGCGGTAAGTGGTGCTCTTAGGGTGCACGCTTGTATTTTTACAATATTTAACTTGTATTAACCCTCTCAACCTATCAGGTCTAAAATTACTTATACCTTACCTGGAGTATTTTCTGACACCGAACAATTTTGCTAATCTCTAATTAAATTTTTGTTGTCCTCTTATTATTTTATATATATGCCATGTGATGTTTTGCAATTTATTATATTTTTGTCCATTTTTTTGATACAAGGTGAACCACACTTCCTTTATCTCCATTGTTACAGGTATCACAAAAAGACAATTTCGTCACATCTACGAGTAATAACAATAATAATAAATAATAAATAATAATAATAATAGTAACAATAACAACAATAATAATAACAATAGTAATAGTAATAATAATAATAATAGTAATTGTTTTCTGCAGATTTTATTTTTCAATTGAGGACGTTACCCTAACAATCGCGTATAACTGAAAATGATGTTCTGAAATAATTGAGTTTAAAAGTTAATTGACTTTCTGTATGTGAATAACAATTACCGTATATGAAGTTTTATATATTTCTTAAGTATTATGTCTGAAACTATATCAAGAACAGGGAAACAAAGTACGAGAGGGGGATATAAGACATGTTTCTTTTCAGTTCTACATACGCCCTTTTTAAGGTGAACTTTTTAATTTCATATAAATCATGTGAATTTATATAAATTTGACTGAAATATTATAAGTAGGCCTATAGTGAGCAAAACTGTGAGAAATGAGAACTAATTTGAGTTTTACTCCTAAATACACAAAAATTAAACATGTTTGTTTTTTTTTAGTAGGTTATTTTACGACTCTTTATAATCATCTTACGTTATTTAGCGTCTGAATAAGATGAAGGTGATAATGCCAGTGAAATGAGTCCGGGGTCCAGCACCGAAAGTTATCCAGCATTTCGTCATATTGAGTTGAAGGAAAACCTCTACCAGGTAACTTGCCCCGACCTGGAATCGAACCCGGGCCACCTGGTTTCGCGGCCAGATGCGCTAACCGAGTTCAGTAGAAATAAATAAACTAAACATACATCTTCACATGGAAAGTTCCAAATGAGATAATAGCCACTGTTAATCCTACTAATGATATGAAATTATTACAAAAAAATGGAATCAGCCAGCAAATTCACTTTTGGTCTCTAGCATGCATCAGATGTTTCATCTTCGGATACAACCGCAAGGCTTGCTACTTTCGCTTCTTCCAGTACATCTTCGTACTAACTTCTTACTTATTCATTCAAGAAGGGAAATAAATCTCTAATATCCCTTTCTTTAGCTGGATTAATGGGAACACGTTTCATTCAAGGAGGGGTTAGATTCCTCACTTCATTAGCGTCATAGTCTTTCTTCCACAATGTAAACTCACTGAACACATTAGAGTAGTTCTTAGAAGTTGATACTTTTCCTGAAGGCTCACAAAATATTTGACGGTATTTCTGGAGTTGAAACACAGATTGCTTACTTTTTGGTTTTTTCAGAACATAAATGCTTAGTACTTCAGATCAGTCTTTCAAAACGGAGCTGTCCCGTAACACCGTAACATTTCACATTTTCTTAATCTTCATGCTGTACAATCCAAAATTTTTGTCACATTCCGAATATCTGCGCCCTTTTACTGGAAATATATACACAATTTTCTCATTATATACGTTGGAAACCCATGAAATAAATTACAGGAATTTGAAATTTTTATTTTGTTCCCCTGCACCATCAGAGAACATCACAATGTTCTTGGATGGATGAGATTTCATCAAATTCTCTAGAGCTAGCTGCACAAATGAAATAACAGATTCAGTGTTTTTTTTTTTTTCTTTCTGTTTGCAAAAATGTATACATGTAGCTCTTAGAATATCTAGTATGCAGAAACTATTTTTCGTCAACTGATAAAAGAACATCTGTAAATTAAGAAAATGTAATCGCCCTAAAAAGGGCGTGTGGCACTATATGCCGTTGTTAGGGTGACGTCCTCAATTTTTAACTAAACATGACATCATTCTTACGCACTTACCACAACATTTGTTACAAAACATACGACTTTAGGAACTTGATTCTTGACAGGTTAATTCTGCATCCCAATGTACAGAATTTACGTGAGTGGCGTGATTTGTAACAATTGTTGTGATAAGTGCTTAAGAAAAATGTAGTTTTGTAGTTAAAAATCGGAAAAAAAATATATATATATATAAATTTTTTAGTAGGTTATTTTGCAACGCTTTATCAACATCTCAGGTTATTTAGCGTCTGAATGATATGAAGGTGATAATGCCTGTGAAATGATTCCGGGGTCCAGCACCGAAACTTACCCAGCATTTGCTCATATTGGGTTGAGGGAAAGCCCTGGAAGAAACCTCAAGCAGGTAACTTGCCCCGACTGGGAATCAAACCCGGGCCACCTGGTTTCGCGGCCAGACGCGCTAACCGGTACTTCACAGGTGTGGACTTACCTCTTTAAAACTAGGTATATTTCCACTAATCTTAAAATGTATTTGTAGCTATGGACTTGTAGGAGGTTCATTGTCAAAACAAATTATCAATTGTTCAGTGAACTTGTAAACATTTATATGGTTAAGTACTCTTTGTCCCTTGTGGCAGCTCACGAATGGTGAGAAGATTTCTAAATTGCTACATATGTATGAACGAAGCAACTATGGAATTCACAACGCACTTTTAACTTCAGAATACTAATTAAAGAAATGATACTCCTGAATAGTTCATTCTATATCTGTAATATTCTTTTACTTTTAAAACTAAAGAATAATAATACTTTAAAACAACTTCAAATTAGTGTAACTCTGAAAATATTGAGAATAGGATTCATCTTTATATGACATTTTTGCTCAAAATGTCTTTGAAATTATGCTACGTAAGTGGTGGTAACTTTCGTGATCCGCTCTGCATATGACGTCAAAAAGGATACATTTTAACATAAATAAAATATGTTAAAATCTTAAAAAAATGACTTAGGACACTTTTTCCATTCGCAGTAACTTAAATATTATCCAATGTACAGTAGCGGAAAAAAAAAAAAAAACTGGACCGACCCTTGTAGCTGATTTCAGAGCCTTGCTCACTCCAGAGCACGATAGACTGGTAACTAGACTTTCGTGGTTCTAATCCTGCCTGGGAAGGAAACTTTTTTTTGCTCCTTATTCAAATTTATTCCCAATACTTTTCGATTGCTGGTAAAATTCATGTTCTGGGAATAATAAGTTAATTAAGTAGTAAAATACCACTGCAATCGAAAAATATTGGGAATAAATTTGAATAAGAAACAAAAAAAAAAAGTTTCCTTCCCAGGCAGGATTCGAACCACGAAAGTCTTATTTACCAGTCTATCTTGCTCTGGAGTGAACAAGGCTCTGAAATCAGCTACAAGGGTCGGTTCGGTTTTTTTTTTTCCACTACTGTACATGCACACACCTGTATCAATACCTCACGCTCATGGAGATGTTTAGAACGTACTTTTCATCCATGACCTATTGACGATGAGAGAATGAAAGTTTGGTTCGTATGAGACACACTATATTGTGCATAATGCCACCAAAGTTATGTTGGTTTTGGCATAACTTAATACGTGGGTGTTGATATCAAATTTCAAATATTCGTTTTATCAGTTAATTTTCGTGTCAATTATCCTGAACTGTTTGATGACTCTGGTTTTCAAACCTCACTGTAGGAATGCTGTTTTTCATTTATTATTTCCAGGAGGACACATTTGACGTGAATAGAGTAAAAGACGAGGCTAAGACACAACAGCATGAAGTCTTGAATGAAGGGTGAGTGTAGTGTGTTTTTCATTTTCAAACTTTTCTTGATTTCACTGATTCAGGTACATGTAGGACATAAATTTGGTAATTCTCCATAAAAGGGTCGTTCTCCCACCTAAAGAATCATTCCGTAAATAGGATTAATAGGGTGGGGAGAATCAGGAATGGATTTAGGTCTAGTCCTGCCCTTAGACAGTTCTAAAATTTGCCGCCTCCTAACTCTCAGAAACAGTTTGTAAGCAGCTACTGTACAAGTCATACTTACTTACTCACTGGCTTTTAAGGAAGCCGGAGGTTCATTGCCGCCCTCACATAAGCCCGCCATTGCTCCCTATTCTGAGCAAGATTAATCCAGTCTCTATCACCATATCCCACACCCCTCAAATCCATTTTAATATTATCTTCCCATCTACGTCTCGGCCTCCCTAAAGATCTCTTTCCCTCCGGCCTCCCAACTAACACTATATACATTTCTGGATTCGCCCATACGTGCTACATGCCCTGCCCATCTCAAACGTCTGGATTTAATGTTCCTAATTATGTCAGGTGAAGAATACAATGCGTGCAGTTCTGCGTTGTGTAACTTTCTTCATTCTCCTGTAACTTCATCCCTCTTAGCCCCAAATATGTTCCTAATCACCTTATTCTCAAACACCCTTAACCTATGTTCCTCTCTCAAAGTGAGAGTCCAAGTTTCACAACCATAAAGAACAACCGGTAGTATAACTGTTTTATAAATTCTAACTTTCACATTTTTTGACAGCAGACTGGATGATAAAAGCTTCTCAACCGAATAATAACAGACATTTCCCATATTTATTCTGTGTTTAATTTCCTCCCGAGTATCATTTATATTTGTTGCTGTTGCCCCAAGATATTTGAACAATAACTTACTGGAATCAAAATACATACATCTTACTTGTGAATTATAAAGATTTCTGATCAAGCACATCAGATTCGATGCAAAGAAATCGTATACAAAGTCCGCCAAAAAGTATATATACTGTATCATGATATTGTTGCATTATGCCAACGGCGAACATTTTGAACATCTAAAGTAACCATATGTTTAACTGAAGAGAGTAATAATGTGTGATCAGTATTTAAATGTAAACAAACACATAATAAATAGCTTTCATTCCTTAAAGAGTGTATACATTTTTTTGACGGACTGTATATTTTCAAACTTATTCATTGTTGAAACGAAATTGACTTGTGAAAGGCAGGCTGTGGTTTATTTTTAAGCATTGATTTTGTTGTTGGTGTAATATTATTACGAGTATTTCTTCTTCGATAAGAAGTATAAGGAAAATAAACTCCAACTCTTTGTGGAATAAATTTATCATATCGAATTATATAGTGTACATGCTGTAAAGTCATTAAGTAGTATTGTTGCAGACAAGTTTTATTGGAAATGTAACTGAGAGTTGTGATTACTATTCATAACGATAATATAATAAACACACAACCAATTTGGTTTTCAACAATGCATTTTTGTTTATAAAAGCAGTTAAACTTAAGCACTTTCACAGTATAATAACATGATACTGGCATTGCAATATACGAGTACCTATGGAGCTCGACACTTTCCTATTACTCTCGCCACGACCACGATAATGCGATAACAAAATCAGGGGCGTATTTTGCGGGCTACCGGGGCTACCGGTGGTAGCCCAAGGAAATTACAAAAGGAAAAGTTTATAATATAACATAATGTAATAATTTTGTATTATTAGTTTTACCATAGTAATTAAAATTAAAGTAATTGTTAATGTTGTGTAATAATAGGGTCAGTGGTAGCCCAAACCCTTTAACCAGTATACGCCACTGAAATATTTAACCTGTTAGTATATTGTCGTACTTTACAAATTACGTGCGAACGTTATGTTGAATCTGAGTATCCAGATTATGAGGAAATGGAGTTACATGAACATATTTTGTTAATGAAAAGAAAAAGTAGGCCTAAAATTAAAGCCAAAAATATCTGAAAATCACATTGCATCTTACGAAAATAAGGGCGAGTTTTGGACACTGGTTTCGATTTGAATGATGATACGTTTAGGCGTTATTTCAGGTTGAATGGACCTCAGTTTTTTGGCATTCATGATATGATAGAGGATTCTTTGCTATGTTCTGATTTAAATTATGTAAACTGTTAAGACATATAGATACATTATTTCAAATGTTTAATTAATACTATTAAATCTCATTAAAATAAAATATGTCAGCCCTACTTATTTCCAGATAATCGGATATTTGTCTCCAGTTATCTTCTTTAAGTTTCGTGTTTTTATAGTCTTCATCCCGTGTATCATATAAATAGGCCTACGGGTGACATCGTACAAGTTCGATAAGTTTCTGACTGCAATTATCAGCCATCTTTCCTCATTTTCAAATAAAAACAATAGAATTCATCGCCACCTATGATATCTTTTTCTTCATTCAAACGTCATAAAGAGTATAAATGTCGAACATCTTTGATAAATGTGTCAAGAAGATTCGCTGAGCTACCGATTCCAGCGAGAAACTCGCGCGAGGTATTTGCCTCGAACGAGAATCTCTTCCAGGGTGTGGACGTCCATTTGAATCAGTGTTATCAATCTTTGAATTTTCTCGCTAGCGAAAACTCTTCAAGTGTGTTAAAGGGCCTTATGTTGGTATGGAATGGCATTGCGCGGTAGAGCTTCCGAAGTCTTGGGTTCACGTTATATTTGAAATCCAAATTTGTTTGTTTCGGACTTTTTTTGTGTATAGCTGTGTTCCATGGTGATAACGATTTGTATTCGTGAATCTCTCATATTCTCTAATTGGAATCTTTAATTTCAGCATCTTTCAAACTGACAACAATGAAATTCCTGCACAAACGAAGCGAACAATTTCTGAAAATTATGTTGCTACGGGAAACTCTCCCTGTGAGAGAGAACTCAATACCAACGTTTACGACCATTTGTTTGAAGAAGAAAACAATTCGAGTTCGGATTGTCGGAGTTCACTGCAGCCTTTAGAAAAGAGACACAAATGTGACTTCTGTGGAAAATGTTACTCCAGATTAGGGTGTTTGAAAACCCATGTGCGCCAACACACTGGAGGGAATTCGTTCTCAGAGACTGGACCGGTCGATGTCATGCAGCACGTGGTGGAAAAATCGTTCAAATGCGATGAATGCGGGAAATGTTTCTCACATTCAGGGCGTCTGATAGTACACGCACGTATGCACACGGGTGAAAAGCCTTTGAAATGTGACGTTTGCGGGAAATGTTTCTCGCAATCGGGAAATTTGAGGGTGCACGCACGTATGCACACGGGTGAAAAGCCATTAAAATGCAAAGTGTGTGGCAAATGTTTCTCGCAATCTGGACATCTCGAGGTACACACTCGTACTCATACCGGTGAAAAGCGATTAAGATGCGATGTGTGCGGTTTATGTTTCTCAGTTAAGTGTCACCTAACACAGCACATGCGATTGCACACTGGTGAAAAACCATTCAAGTGTGATGTTTGCGGAAAATCTTTTATTCAATCTGGGCATTTATATTTTCATGCTCGCACTCATACGGGTTTCAAGCCATACAAGTGCGAAGTATGTGGCAAAACTTTCTCAATGAGAAATACTCTGAAAGTACATCAACGCCTCCACACAGGTGAGAGGCCGTTTCAGTGTCACGTCTGTGGTAAAACTTTCGTTCAATCAGCGCGTTTGTACCATCATTCTCTCCAGCATACGGGCGTGAAACCATTCAGGTGTGATCTGTGTGGAATATCTTTCACAAGTTCAACATCTTTGGGAATTCATGTACGCCAACACGAGTGATCAGGACATCTCAACATTCATGCTAATCGTCAACCAGAGACCAAATATTGCCAAAGAAGTGACACTGTATAGAGATGAATCGACGTTCACATTGTATGCATGCAGAAAAATATTTCGCAGCTTAGAAATCACTTAAGATACAATCAGGGACAAAAATGAGACTAGATACTTTCGTGTGTGCTTTCTTTTAATAAAAGGAAACTACATGTACCTATGGCAGTAACTAAGTAAAAAGACAATCCTATTTGGAGAAAGTAGCTTTGAGTTTCGCTGAGATTTTGGAAGTGAATATGGTTGAATTTGTAAGGAATTTTAATTATTAAACGCAGGCACGCCATTTCGGGTGAATATTACTTATGTCCCGACCACAATAGGAGACATAGGCCAGTTTTACACTAATCCTAAACATATTTAGTATAAGTTCTTGCTTGTGAGCCATCCCAAACCCCGACCTCAACTCCTAAGAGCGCCAGTCCTTATATACCTGTCATTCAAGGCCTACTGACAAATAAAAGCAATTGACAATAGATATCTCAGTCATGACAACCTCATAAAATATCCTATCAATTGAATAATAGATCTTGCTACGTACAACATAATTATATTATATTATTGTCCATTTTAGCGAGTACTGACGACCACTGCAAATTACGATAATGTGGTGCAGGGAGCATTCTCTTTTGGCACAAGGATGATTTATGTAACATGTTTCTAAATTAGTCTTTTAAATACCACTACATTCTTTAATATAATTTGGTCCAGGGAGCATTCTCTTTTGGCACAAGGATGATTTATGTAACATGTTTCTAAATTAGTCTTTTAAATACCGGTACATTCTTTAATATAATTTGGTCTAGGGAGCATTCTCTTTTGGCATAAGGATGATTTATGTAACATGTTTCTAAATTAGTATTTTAAATACCGGTACATTCTTTAATATAATTTGGTCCAGGGAGCATTCCCTTTTGGCACAAGGATGATTTATGTAACATGTTTCTAAATTAGTCTTTTAAGTACCAGTACATTCTTTAATATAATTTGGTCCAGGGACCATTCTCTTTTGGCACAAGGATGATTTATGTAACATGCTTCTAAATTAGTCTTTTAAATACCGGTACATTCTTTAATATAATTTGGTCCAGGGAGCATTCTCTTTTGGCATTAGGATGATTTATGTAACATGTTTCTAAATTAGTCTTTTAAATACCGGTACATTCTTTAATATAATTTGGTCCAGGGAGCATTCTCTTTTGGCATAAGGATGATTTATGTAACATGTTTCTAAATTAGTATTTTAAATACCACTACATTCTTTAATATAATTTGGTCCAGGGAGCATTCTCTTTTGGCACAAGGATGATTTATGTAACATGTTTCTAAATTAGTCTTTTAGATTCCAGTACATTCTTTAATATAATTTGGTCCAGGGAGCATTCCCTTTTGGCACAAGGATGATTTATGTAACATGTTTCTAAATTAGTCTTTTAAATACCGGTACATTCTTTAATATAATTTGGTCCAGGGAGCATTCTCTTTTGGAACAAGGATGATTTATGTAACATGTTTCTAAATTAGTCTTTTAAATACCGGTACATTCTTTAATATAATTTGGTCCAGGGAGCATTCTCTTTTGGCATAAGGATGATTTATGTAACATGTTTCTAAATTAGTCTTTTAAATACCGGTACATTCTTTAATATAATTTGGTCCAGGGAGCATTCTCTTTTGGCATAAGGATGATTTATGTAACATGTTTCTAAATTAGTCTTTTAAATACCGGTACATTCTTTAATATAATTTGGTCTAGGGAGCATTCTCTTTTGGCATAAGGATGATTTATGTAACATGTTTCTAAATTAGTCTTTTAAATACCACTACATTCTTTAATATAATTTGGTCCAGGGAGCATTCCCTTTTGGCACAAGGATGATTTATGTAACATGTTTCTAAATTAGTCTTTTAAATACCGGTACATTCTTTAATGTAATTTGGTCCAGGGACCATTCTCTTTTGGCACAAGGATGATTTATGTAACATGTTTCTAAATTAGTCTTTTAGATTCCAGTACATTCTTTAATATAATTTGGTCCAGGGAGCATTCTCTTTTGGCATAAGGATGATTTATGTAACATGTTTCTAAATTAGTCTTTTAGATTCCAGTACATTCTTTAATATAATTTGGTCCAGGGAGCATTCTCTTTTGGCACAAGGATGATTTATGTAACATGTTTCTAAATTAGTCTTTTAGATTCCAGTACATTCTTTAATATAATTTGGTCCAGGGAGCATTCTCTTTTGGCATAAGGATGATTTATGTAACATGTTTCTAAATTAGTCTTTTAAATACCACTACATTCTTTAATATAATTTGGTCCAGGGAGCATTCTCTTTTGGCACAAGGATGATTTATGTAACATGTTTCTAAATTAGTCTTTTAAATACCGGTACATTCTTTAATATAATTTGGTCCAGGGAGCATTCTCTTTTGGCATAAGGATGATTTATGTAACATGTTTCTAAATTAGTCTTTTAAATACCACTACATTCTTTAATATAATTTGGTCCAGGGAGCATTCTCTTTTGGCACAAGGATGATTTATGTAACATGTTTCTAAATTAGTCTTTTAGATACCAGTATATTCTTTAATATAATTTGGTCCAGGGAGCATTCTCTTTTGGCATAAGGATGATTTATGTAACATGTTTCTAAATTAGTCTTTTAAATACCGGTACATTCTTTAATATAATTTGGTCCAGGGAGCAATTTCTTTTGGCATAAGGATGATTTATGTAACATGTTTCTAAATTAGTCTTTTAAATACCGGTACATTCTTTAATATAATTTGGTCCACCCAGCATTCTCCTTTGGAACAAGGATGATTTATGTAACATGTTTCGAAATTAGTCTTTTAAATACCGGTACATTCTTTAACAAATCAGTGAAAAACAAATGTGAATATAGGATGTGGAGTGAGTACGAAATTATTTTTTTTTACTTTTTGGCGCATCATTTTTACGTAAATAACAACAAATAAAAACTAACATACCACATAACATTATTTCAAGAAATACAGGAAACAAGCATGAATAATATTCACCATTCTTAATGATCTTGTGATAGAAAAAAAACCTACGGAATAGAAATTACATACAAATGTGCGTGTAATAAACAATAAGCAAACCATCTTCGATTAATCATTTCAAAACAACGTGAATATAGCGTGGATTGTGTAGGAAAATAATTTCTTATATGTTGCTCGTGATATGCATCATTGTTAACTTATGAAAACAAATGAAAATTTACATGGCATATAAACACTATTTGAAGAAAGATAGGAGATATTAAGTAATATTCATCGTTCTTAATGTTCTTTGGATGGAAAATAACAATGAAATATGTATAAAATAGAAATTACATACAGGTGAGCATATAAAAAACAGTAAGTAGAATTATATTTGATTAATGAGCGTAAATTACTCCAGGTTTAGTGTAAGAGTGGCCTATATCTAACGATGTCTCCCAGCACATTACTTAATTTAAAAACAAATCGTGTTAGAAGATTGAATTTGTGTATTTTCTCTGAAACTTTCCAAATATACTATAATTTGGTCCAGGGAGCATCCGTTTTTTGGTGCAAAGATAATTCGTTTGGCGTGTTTCTTAATTGAAATTATGAAATGGTGTTCCTGTGCTTAACATTTAATGAATTTTTTTCTGAAAATGCATTTGAAAAGTTAATAGGAAGATTTTATAGGAAAATGTTTAAGTAAAGGGAATGTAGTAAATTACGTAATGGAAGTGCAAAATTGTTAATTGTAGTGAAGGAAAGAAATGTAGGGACATGAAATACACGATACGATATAATATGAAGAACTAAAACTTGTATTACTTCAATAACCACTTGAAATAGTGAAGTACTACAAATAATAATGAAATAAACTCATAAGTAACTTCTTTTCAACGACCGCCATTACGCTAGTCAGTACTGACAACATCACTAAACAAAAATCACCAGACTTTGTATATTATACACAAATTCGTATTTATAAGGCATAATTAAAACCTAATCTAACCTGTTTGAGATTACTATATGCAAGACATAGCAAGAGTAAAACTTTTGTAATGTCACAAAGTTATGATGGTATGACTGGTAAAACAGTTGGAGGTGCATGCGTGGTGTAGGTAGAGAACTGCCTCAGCACTAGTTTAACCACACATTTAAAACAGGATTGTGTAATTAAACGCCATATCATTACAATATCTGAAACGAAACTCTTCCCATAAGGCTATCAATGTCTGAAATTTCTTACATTTTCATACCAATTAATCTGAAAATTTTAACACATAGTCCATACAATGTGGAAATGCAATACACAAATTTTTACTTTGATATTCCAGTTAGCTTACTTATAATTATTTTTTTGTTGTTTCTTTAATACTGAACTATACTTGTCCCAATTTTCAACGTTTATAAGATTTTTTCTTTAAATTTATATATAATTTAATACTGATACATTTTGTAAAATATGACACAAGCTTTTCATGTTTTTCCAATTAGTTTTTGAGAAAAAATATTTACCTTTTTAATTATTGTTATCATTAGAGCGGTGCAGACGGAGCACATGACAGACAGAATGGCATCATAGCAAGGGTTCCGATGTTACTCGGCGTGTTCCCTGTGTACAAGCGACGGTCATGTATACCTTATTTTATTTCAAGGAGTGCAGTTCGGTGTTCAAATAAGCCACCGAACTGCACTCCTTGAAATAAAATAAAGTATACACGATGTTGACGTACAGACGACACAATAGAAATGACACAGTTCCCTAACGTTTCTGCAATTAATTTTCTACAGATATTTTAATAAGATTTCAAAATTACAAAACTAATTAACCATTTCATCCTAAACAAATAATATACTTTATACTTTACATGTATGATTTCATACAGAACGCAAACAAAATCACTGTTTATTTGTAACGGGTTCATGATATTCTGTTCGCAAAAGCACTTGAACAGTTGTTTTCTGTCTTTACTTTTCTTTACAATGAGTGTGATTTATTAATGCACATGTGGTACATTATCAGGTTTCTTCCAAGTGTTGTTACAATGCACAACAAATGACATTTGTAAGTTATTAACAGAAAACGATTGTCGTCTATCTGGTAACATGGCCTTATATGTGGAGAAGCTTCTTTCTATGTCTATTGAAACAACTGGGGCAGACGTAAAATCCTGTACAACATTTTTTTCAACTTCTGTTAGTTCTTCAAAGGAATCCTTGTCTCCAGAAATACTGTCACTAATCATGCAGAGTTTATAATATCCACTATTTTTTTTAACATATTGGTTATTTTCGCAGATATTATTATACCAATTTTATCGTCTACTTAAGTCACTTTCTTACAGATATTTCGCAATAGGGAAATCTGATCAACCAGTTTTGTACCAGACTTTTCTAAACGTGTTATACAGTCAGGAATGGAGGCTGGATATATACGTAATAATAAGGCAAAAGAGAATATTAATTTCATTATATTAACTCGATAAGATTCTACAACAGTAAGTATGTGAAGAGGAAATAAAAATGTTGCCATTAAGTTTCAAGGGAATAGAGAATCCATTTGACGTAGCATTACAATAGCGGTGTGGGAGTGGAGGAAAGATCTTCCCTTGTCGCCTGGCTCTGCAAGCCACTGCAGCGAAATATGGGTTTTAAACAGCGGCAGTTTCCCTCTGCTTCCCTTCACCTCTCTACCCCCTGACCGAGCAAGAGACACTCTCTATGATCTGCAGATCCCAGGACGACTTTGAATGCAGTGTCAATTCCAATACAACCGACGCGCAAAAAGATTATGCATAAGATAATAGTACATATTCCCGGCCAGATGAAATATAAAGCAATTTACCAATAAAAGCTGTAACAATTCTTCTACAAATTAAAATAAATATTATTTTTATTTTCCTGTCAAAGCAGGGAGTGCTGCAGCTCCGCAGCTCTTATGGACGGGCCAACCCTGGTTTTATGTTTTTTCAGTACTGACGTTTGCTTTACCACGCTGTACCTACTGCTTGCAGCTATCCTGTGTACCGCAGAGTCAGACCTCTGCAGGTACACAAGGTGAATTTACAACCCTTGCCCTGTTGCCGTTGTGTCGAACAACTGCTCCCTTTGCACTGCTCTAATTATCATTATTTCCGGTTGGTAATAGACCTATTTATGACTGTTACAATTCGGTTGAGTGTTTGAAGTGAACTTAAAAAAAGTGTGCATTATAGACAAAAAGTACTATATAATCATTATTGTATCATGTCCGTGGATTCACCGAACTTAAATGCAGGAAGAAAGACAGAGTGATACATTGTGAGTTGCGTCACTAATTTTGCCATTACCGATACAACTGACTGTGGATTTCAAATAACCATTTTTGATATGTCTAATTCATCAGTTCATCTTTCAAACAAAATAATTATTTTTTAACATGATGAATGTCTCTTCGAATTATTTTGAGAGGCTAAGACCCTCTATTAATTTCATTGGGGGTGGCGACATCTCTTACTTACTGGCTTTTAAGGAACCCGTAGGTTCATTGCCGCCCTCATATAAGCCCGCCATTGGTCCCTATCCTGAGCAAGATTAATCCAGTCTCTACCATCATATCCCACCTCCCTCAAATCCATTTTAATATTATCTTCCCATCTACGTCTCGGCCTCCCATCTCTAGCTTTATAAATTGATGGGGCAGAAAGTGCCTCACCCCATGAAGTACTCAAGTTAGTAAGTTTCCCTCAAATGTGGGAAAACATGTACTATACGTAGAAATATGATGAAACATGCAGCATAAAATAAAGTTTACATGATTCCAAATTTCATTCTCAACTATCTTATTATTATTATTATTATTATTATTATTATTATTATTATTATTATTATTATTATAGTTCGTAAGTATATCACATTCTATTTGTGATTACAGAATAAATTTGTATATAATTTAACTCATATATACACACCTCATTCTAGTGCCGAGGTCATGGAAAGCATGGGGGTCTACCTCCATGCCCCCCAAGTGCCTTCATGGCATGTTACGGGGATACCTTTGCCTTTTTTTTTTAATATAAATACTAGTTCTGGTTAGAAATATATGAAACAAAACCAAGGGTAAACAATTGCTAGACAAAAGACATCAGGAAACAAAATGTATTATTATCGGACTCTCAATTCACTCTCACAATATCAAAAAACCAATCTATTTCTTTGGCTAGTTCAAAAGTAAAATTTCGCCTGTACCGTAATTTAATCTGCGTGATAAATATATTGGATACCGGTACTAAACGATTACCCTGTCAAAAACGAGAGAAATTATTTTATTGATAATGAAAACTATTAATTATAATAATCCGTGGCGCTACAGCCCGTGAAGGGCCTAGACCGACTAGCCAGCTGCTGGCCTCACGCCCACATGCCGAAGCAGAGGTGTACGATCATTCAACCAGAATAGAGGTATCGTGTGGTTAGCACGATGATCCTCCCAGCCATTATAGCTGGCTTTCTCAACCGGATTTCGCTACCTATCGTAGCTCACCAAGTGCATCACGATGCTGGGTGGGCACCGGTCCCATACACTGGCCGAAATTTCATGCGAAAGTTTCTTCCCGCATGAGGACTCGAACCAGCGCGCATTCCGTAACGAGATTCCTAGGCAGGATGCGTTAGACAACGACGCCACGGCGCGGGACGCAAACTATTAATTATTATTTTCAATTATATCCCATCTGTAACTTCTCTCTATTTATTAGTTATGTTAAATACCCTGCTTTGTAGCGAATGCCCGAAATGTCTATTTCTCATTAGCCACAGTTGATCATGCATTAGCATATTATTAGGGGAAGATATCGTTTTACCACGGCATTCTTGATCTTAAACAGTTCATTTGTTTCAGTAATTCCACGTCATAATTAGTGAAAGCAGGTCATCTCAAATTAAAAACAAGTTGAAGTGAAGATTTATAATTCGTGTGATCTAATTGTATTACTTTTATACTGAGAAATTCCTATTACCTTGTATCATCTCTGAGGTTTGTATTATATGCGTCTGTTCCGCTACCCTGGATTAATTCACATACCGGTAGCCTAGTTTTGTAGCTGAAATTCTGCTTTGTGTAAGTTTGCTTTGTACTGTATTACTTACCATCCCTCTATCGGATCAGTTTGTAGATTTTTATGATAATGAGTTTGGTTTGGAATTCTATAATGATTTACATTAATAACCTGCGTATTTTTGACCGAAAAATTCGGAAAAACCATCTAATTTTCGCCCGAATTTTAAAACTCATACATTTATTGACAGGAAATGCGTATTTTCACTCTCAACCCAATTTAAAGTAGGCTATGTAACATTCTCACATATATTATTTGTTAAACTGATTTTAATTTCCCTATACGAACTTCAGATATATGCTACTCTACATAAAATAGGGAAAATAATAACTAACTTGACCTCACCTAACCCTCGCTACATTCAAATGATGACATTACTGACGTCATTAAAACGCCATCGCAGTGCAAAAGTGGAAGAACTGCACGAAGACAACTTATAAAATATACATTAATTTAAAAAATTGCCTTTCCTGATAATATGTTCATATATATATATATATATATATATATATATATTAACACAAATGTGGAGACGTAACAGATATCTTTCACACAGAAATTAGTACATATAATATATTTTTCATACCATTTTATTCGATATAAACCAAGATAATTAATCTACAAAATTAATTAGATTTTTTCTGGCTGCTCCGGTATTGTCCACTTGTTCCGATTTTTTTCTGTAACTCTCGGTAAATTTGTGCAAAGTGCTACACCTTCAATATAATAAGCCTTTGAGTATAATCTGATTAGTTTTCTAATTTACTATATTTTTCTCCTTCTCCTCGAATTTATGTCCATTATGTGCCATAAAGAAACTTATGACACTTCCGTGTTTGGCCTTTAGCCTTATGTTCGAGGCATTGTTAAGTGTTCCCGAAAAAGAGCATAATGATTAACAATAGGTTTTATAAAATACATGTTGACGACAACGATCACTCTTTTCGCTCATTTACTTTTGTATAGCAACGTAATACTGCAATGCAGCTACAATTCAGAATAACGTGGCAACGTCCTAGCACAGTCTAGTGTATACAATCACGAAGCTCAGTACGTAGGGAATATGCATCCATAGATAGTTGCTAACCACTAGGATTTCTACTATCGTCTCATCACAGACAATGCGAAATAGTACCGTCACAGTCTATTGTTTCTAGTACCCTGAACAACTCAAGCTTCGTGACTGTATATACTAGGCTGTGTTGCTTAGTCTACACATTCATTTGGATTTTCTATATGTAATGAGTTTTATAGTTAAATCGACCATTCACAGAAGCGATATTTCTACGTTGTTTTGTTTACGTATCCAAGGTAGCTAGATTAATATGTTGAATAAAGCGAACTTTTGGTTCTATAAATTGCAACTTGATTACTAGATTTTTTAAAACTACCCATCTCTCATGGTTTTTATTTACACTCTTGTGTTATCTGCTGTGTGAAATCTAAGATTATAAGAGATATTCAGGAAATAAGATGAAGGAAGCGTTTATTTTGTTTCTCCAAATTAAAACCATAATTATTTATCCAATGTTTTTATTACTTATGTATATTTTCCTCTAAAAATAAGTGAATTGTCACGAATTTTCAGCATATAGATTGGGGAAAGTTAACACTTTTTGGTGTATTTTTGTAATTATGATTCTGTTTAACAATTATCCACAATTTGGTAAGATATTTGAAGGGTACACGGGAAAAACGATCAAGGTCCATCAAAAATCGAAATTGAGTTAATTTTTTTGTTATTTATTTTATTGGGTTATTTTACGACGCTGTATCAACATCTGAGGTTATTTAGCGTCTGAATGATATGAAGGTGATAGTGCCGGTGAAATGAGTCCAGGGTCCAACACCAAAAGTTACCCAGCATTTGCTCATATTGGGTTGAGGGAAACCCCCGGAAAAAACCTCAACCAGGTAACTTGCCCCGACCGGGATTCGAACCCGGGCCACCTGGTTTCGCGGCCAGACGCGCTGACCGTTACTCCACAGGTGTGGACTAATTGAGTTAATAATGCTATCTTATAGTGGAAAGGAAATACTATCATGTGGTCTAGCTAGTAATAAGAAATAATCGTTCTTGACATTCCACTACGTCAATTTCTATTAAATACACACATAACAAAGTATTAAGTGCTTAAACTTTAAAATTCATTTTTCTCGAAACTTTCTAAAATGGACCTTGATCGTTATTCCCGTGTACCCTTCATTTTGGCGCGTAATTGAGTTTTTCGCTCTCAGTATTAATAAACTGATAAGCTAATTCACACATTGTAATATTACATTGCTAGTTATCGAGTTAAAGTTTCACCAATGATTTTGCTGATAGGTTATAGATATAAATTCGGTCGTAGTATGTTGCCTGTAATTTTCAGCACGTTAGAAGTCTTAAACAGTACTTAAATATAGCTACAGCCTTATCATTCCGTGGACACCCAATTCTAGAGGCTTATTCCCAGGTACAAAATCCTTACGAGCATGAAGGGAAGTGACGAAACCGTAATTATTCTGAACAGTCGACCGTATGGGAATAAAGTTTATGTAATGCATAATTAATACTCGCAATCACCTTTAATAGCTAATGTCTATATAATGAAGAATAAAACACATCATCAAAAAAGTTAAAAAAAAAATAGATGTAAAGTAACATACAAAATAGAGAGTGATTTCTTTGTAACTAGCTGACAACAAAAGAAATGACGCAATGCTGTCGAAATTGAATACTCACAGTTTGATTAATATAATAATGAAGTATTATTAAGAATTGCAGATAGTTATCTTGCAAATAATATAGCAACTGATGATAAGTTTCTTGGATATTTTGTACAGGACATCATTTTGGATATATTCCGAACTTTCAGAAATGTTTTATGTTGTAATCGCTACAAATAAGCTTTAATCAACAACTGACATTCTACAAAAAGATGTCCGTTTCAGATTCAACTGTTTCATTTGTGATGGATGCAATCAAGATGGAATCTGAGGACTACAGCTGGGTAACACAAGCAAGTGATGATTCGGATATAGAAGAGAAGAAGCCTTTATTAGAGGTAAATTTATAGCCATGAGTAGATCACCAGTTGTTTCTTTCAACTGCTATTTATCATAACCTTTATTATAAGTGTTTCTATGTATTTGTAATGTATTTATTATTTTGATGAACGCAATGTGTATGTAGGTTTCATGCTAGAAGTCACGTGGACAGATGTGTAATACACGGTATTTGGCAGATGTACCTCAAAAAGGGTGGGGAGTAAATTATTAAGTTAGGCCTACCTCATGTTAAATCAGAACAATATTTTTCCGTTCTTTTCGTATATGCGGAACAGTTGCCACATAAATTTTAATTGAATTAAATAAAATGATTTATGAACTGTGATGGCTCAAAACTTGCATTATACTTTATAAAAGCTTGTTTCACTGTTGGGTAATTCTCTAGATTGCACAGGGTTGTCCCTTTGCCATTGAAGAATTGTATGAGCTCATACTCCACAGCAGACAAATTCTTTTCTTTTTGATTTTCAAAGTGTGGTGTACTTGAGTTAAAAACACAAAAATTGTTTTCATTGTCTGAACTGACCAAAGGTGTAGCAGAGAACTGCTCAGCTGATTTCACGCACATATTCTGTATTCTCTTCTTATCATTTGATGAGGCAGTGTCAGATAGCCATCTCATCTTCAATGATAGTGGAAGCAAGCTGCCAAAATAGCTCAATTAGCTTCTGGGGTCAGATCAAACATCGCTTTAAATCTTGATGAAAGCGAACTTATTAGGATTGGAGTTACTTGGAATAGATGGCGTAGATTGCTAGATAACAGAATATGTAACCTGTTTTTGAGTGAAATTAATGTGGACAAAAGTTGGCCGTAATAGCAAGTCTTCTCATTTTGTATTAAATCAAGGGCTACGACAATGGGTTTCAGAACTGCACAATATTCTTCAAGGTACCGAAACTCAACATCTTTGAAAGTTGGCAATCCCAGCTTTTCACATATACTGTTTATATCATGTTTGAATTGCAATATTTGAGAGATTGAGTCATAAATAGAATTTCATCGAGTTGGCAAGGAAACTTTAATGAATATTTCAAGACATGTGATCTAATTTCTGAGGATTTGGGTCTCCTAGACGCATTCCATAATGCTGAACATTCAGCAAGTGTTGGGTGATGGATTCTTGATGCTGCTGGAGATTTCTTTATGGCATTAAGGAAATCAGTTGTGGCAAGAAAACTAAGTGTATGGCTAGCACATCTGAAACAGGTAGGCAAATAAGATAGAATGTGTGGATAAGCTTCAGGGCTTCTACCGCGTTGTCTTGGTGTTATTGGCTGACGTTTCGACTGCTGTGTTGTGGCCATCTTCAGAGCAGTTCTGAAGATGGCCACAACACAGTGGTAGAAACGTCAGCCAATAACACCAAGACAACGCGGTAGAAGCCCTGAAGCTTATCCACACACCATGTACACCAACCACGGAAGCCTACGCGAACAAATAAGATAGAAGTTCATTCTTCAAATCCAAATCCAAAACTTGAAGGACAACCAGGAGAAAAAAGTATTTTGAGTATTTGAAATACAAAATACATCAATGTTATGTATTTACGTACAAAATACTTTCGAAAATCCCTACAAATTACAAAATACAAATGTATTTCAAATACTGCTCAGCCCTGTCTGTTTCCAGTTTTTTAATGAATACTGAAATGTGCATGTATGTACATGGAGTAACTATCTTATTCTTATTCGTTAAAAAAGACAATCATGGTATATCTTTGTATGGTACTCCCATTTCCTCTGCTGGCATTTCGCCATTGTACAGTTAATATACATAGGTTGGATAAAAAATAATGGCAACACTGCTGTCACGTGACGATGGTGCGTTCGAGAGCTGCCAGCTGTGTGGACATGAACAAGGACTGTTAGATGAGTTAGTGCAGCCAGCGGCGACAGTACTCTGTCAATCTACTGCAGTGTGTAGAACGTTCACTTTCATGGGGATAGTGCGAGCGCCCTAAGATCACGTTTAAGTCCACACCTGTGGAGTAACGGTCAGCGCGTCTGGCTGCGAAACCAGGTGGCCCGGGTTCGAATCCCGGTTGGGGCAAGTTACCTGGTTGAGGTTTTTTCCGGGGTTTTCCCTCAACCCAATACGAGCAAATGCTGGGTAACTTTCGGTGCTGGACCCCGGACTTATCACCTTCATATCATTCAGACGCTAAATAACCTAGATGTTGATACAGCGTCGTAAAATAACCCAATAAAATAAAAAAAAAAAAGATCACGTTTACAAAACTAGAGCAATGTTCCTGGATCAAAATTGAAGTGGCGCGAGGTCGTAGTGCACAAGAATGTTTTCAGGGTGCAGCGTTGCCATATCGCACAGTGGCACGATGGGTTAAAGCGTTCTGGGAAGGCAGGGATGTCGTTCAGGACGACCCCGCGTGGAGGACAACACAGTTCAACTCCTTGCTTCCCTGTTGGATGCTGATCGCCGATGAACTGCGCGTGAGTTAGCAGCGGAAGTCGGAGTATGTCACAAAACTGTGCTCCACATTCTGCAAGACATTCTGGGTTACCGCAAAATTACAGGCGTTGGATACCCCGTGAAATTTCCGAGGTTTAACAATGGCACCGCTATGCAGTCGCACAGGCCTTGTTGGACCGGTACCAAAGGGAAGATGACGACTTTCTTGGACGAATCGTCGCTATGGACGAAACCTGGGCACGCTCATACGAACCAACCAAACTTGGAACGCCAATCAAATGAATGGAAGCATCCAGGTTCTTCTCGTCCGAAGAAAGTGCGCCCTACACAAAGTGCTGTGAAGGTGATGTTCATTGTGGTGTATGACATTGATGGGGGTAATACTGCACCACTCTGTACCTCCAAGGCAGACGGCAAACTCGGGTCTACTAATGCAGGTTCCTGCAGCACCAGCCCTCAGGAGAAAACGACGACACTTGGGGGTACAGAATCCCATCATTCTCCATGATAATGCAAGGAGTCACACCGCTGCTGCTGTCAAGGACCTCTTGCTCTGCTGGCAATGGGAGATTCTGGAATATCCACCGTATTCACCCGATATGAGTCCATGCGATTACGATCTTTACACCAAAGTGAAACAACCACTGCGAGGGACCCGGAACAATATCAGAGATTAACTTATCCATGCTATAGGGCGGTCAGTACGGAACATCAACATAGATGGACGCGCTGATGGTGTACGACGCCTTCCAAACATTTGGCAAAAGGTAATAAATAAGGGGGGCGACTATATAGAAGGTACGTAAATGTTGTAACCCTGTGAATAAAGCCATATCAGAAATATCGAACTGTTGCCATTACTTTTTATCCAGCCCTAGTATTATCATCAGTATATAGATCATAAATGTACAGTGTACTGTAATTAGTTACGTCATAGAAGACATTAACTGGTGGTTCTGTTATTTTGCTGATTACAATTATTTTCAGATACAAATGTCTCCTTTCCTTTGTCTCAAGGGCTGCTCATATTGCCTAGAACTTTTCCATTCTCTTGCATTGAATCCCAGAGAGCAGCGTGTAATACCTGAACTCGAATTCTACCGCCCTGTAATATAGCAATCATTTATGATGTCTTTGTGTTCAACAGGAAGGGAGTTTATCGAATCTGCATTTGACGGGGATTAAGAAGGAATGTGTGAACTACAGCTATGATCAGACTTCAGATATTAAAGTAGAGGATACTGTACTGCCAGTTGAATGTCCTGTGGTGAAACATGAAGCTGTGGTGAGTGTAGGCTATGAGGCTGATTGGCTGTTGTTTTTTCAGTTGTTAACTTGTATTTTGTTCGTTACCAACTCCATGTCTGTACAACTATTCGCAGATACTTTCATCTTACAATAGGAATGGCACAATTTTCAGCATGTTTTTAATTGCATTGATGAACTAAATACTGTAAATTCAAACATCTTTTTACATGCAATATATAACTGATCGTGCTTTTCTGTGTGTTTAACTGAAATGCAGCTTCGAAACTTACAAGTTGGCCACGGATGTTCCAAGAATTGAGCTTAAATTTTAACGCCACATCAGTTCACAACTAGTAACTATAAATTTATTTGTTTAAAATAATTTTTAGGTGAAGAAGATGAAGAATGACAAATTTTTATCTTACGAAGAACTTCAGATGTATATTTAAGCAAGAAATTGAAAAGTACACAAACATACAGAAATGCAAACTTATGTGAACAACATTTTTAGTTACTCAAATTCCTTAAAACCTATAAGACTTATTTATTTATATATTTATTTATTTATTTATTTAATTCATTTATTTAGTTTATTTTATTTATTTAATTTATTTTGTATATATATTTATTTATTTTATTTAATTTAATTTAATTTGTTTATTTTAATTTTGTTTCTTTATTTAATTTATTTTATTTTATTTTGTTTATTTTATTTATCTTATTATTTATTTATTTTATTTTAATTAATTTATTTACTTCTTTTAATTTATTTTATTTCAATTAATTAATTTTATTTTTATTTATTTTATTTTATTTTATATATTTTATTAATTGGGTTTATTTATTTATTTTTTTATTAATTCAATTATTTCCATTTATTTTATTTTACTTATTTTATTTCTTATTATTTATATTTAATTATATATTATTTTTCGTTTATTTATACTTAATTTTATTTCATTTATTTATTTACATCTAATTTTATTTATTTTTATTTATTTATTAAAAATTAATTATATTTTTTTTTTATTTATATTTAATTTAATTTTTTATTTATTTATATTTAATTTATTTATTGATTGGTTGATTTATTTATATTTAATTAATTGTATTAAATTTATTTTATTTATTTGTTTATATTTATTTTTAAATTAATTAATGTATTTATTTACATTTCATTCAATTTAATTTTTTAAAATTATGTATTTATACTTAATTTTATTTATTTATTTATTTATTTATATTTAATTTTACTTAATTTCATGTATTTATCTAATTAATTAAATTTGTTAAATTTATTTAATTACTTAATTAAATTTTATTTTATTTTATTTTATTTATTTAATTAAGTAATTTATTTATTTTTTATTTACTTATATATTTTATTTATTTAATTAATTATTTTTTTTATTTAATTATTCATTTTATTTTATTTTTTTATTTATTTTATATATAAGCAAACAAAACATTTTTAGTTTCTAAAAATTCCACATTCCCCGAATTTGTGGTGTTACTGCAATGTCCTCCAATTCACTTTAACTTATTGCCGCTGCGAAATGTACACTGGGCACTGGATGTGTGGGATCTCTGCACCACTTGAAAGCCCTTTATCTGAATATTACAACCATATGAGAAAAATTGTGACCTGTTGGGTTTCTGCAATCCACGATTCAGATGTTGTCACTGTCGTTCTCAGAGTCTCTTTTGTTTACAGTAATATGATGTTGATGTTAATGTTAATGTTGATTTAAAGTATAGTCCGGGTCAGCTTACTTCATACCCTAACCATTTTTCCCCCCATTACTACATATGCTAGTGGATTGTGCTGATTTTCTAGTTTGCAGGTTGAATTTTCTTTTGCCAACTTCGTTTCGAATTTCGATTCTGACAAATACTACAAATGGTAGTGATTTTCAAACTGGTATGTTGGCAGTTGAGACAAATATCGACAATATTTGTCGGTACTGGAGTTCCATGAAAATAAAATTGTACTAGATTTCTGAGCAGGTTACTTGAAGTCAGTGAAATTTGAACATACTATTAATTAATTAATATCAGTTTTAATATTAATACATAATAGTTATTTTAGGTGTTGGGTTGTGGTTATAATTCAAAACTATAATCAGGTAAATTTTCGGAGTTAGTACTAACAATTTCATGTGGTCAAACAAAATACGATTTTAGGTTAGGTTTCTTGAATCAATTGTTTAGTCAAACCAATGAATTTCGTATTGCCAGACAAAATACTTGACATGTTGATCCCTTTCCCGTATAGTTTGCCTACGAAAATATGTTACAAATTATTTAGAATAACCTTCCAACATAAAGTACGGTAAGTAATTAAGTCATTTATTACGTAGGATCGTGTGATATCTGGTAACAGTTGGCAACACTGACAAGACGGCAATATTTGCTGTTAGGAACTGTTCTTATGTAACCAGCGAATAGGGATTATAAAGAATGGACACTTCGCGTTGGTACCTTTGATGTAGCCGGACTGATTTCAACGACCTTCAAGCCAGCTAGAGCGCGAGATTCTGCTTTCTCCCTAGAGTTGGCGCTGACATCACACCAGCTAGCAGTCGACACAGCGGAAATATAACGCATATAATTAATACATCAAAGTACAATATGTACTCAAAATAAATTGGATCCATAAAATAATAAATCCGTCATTAACTATAATGTCTAGACTCTAGAGTTCCTTTATAATGAAAGTTGAGACGTTGACCCCAACAACAATTAAAATATTTAATGATTTGATAGCACTGAAAATGGAAAAACAAAACCCTTATGAGAAGTAAAACCATATACCTGTATTATATTATATACTGGTACAAATATTAAACGAATTTGATACTTAATTTTATAATATAATTTATTATATCTGGAATATAAAAAATTATTATTACAACTAGTTCGTCACTGAGAAATAAGGAAAAGCTGTTAACTTGAATTTATTTGAAGCAAAGCGTTACTGGATTATGCAATAAGGTAGGCGATGTTTGGATCCTGTGTCTCATCTCTATATTCAATTATTATCTTAGCGTATGCTCGATTACACTAACCTCTAGCGCTTGAAAGTGGAACTAAACGCCGGCGCACAGAGAAACGAAACACAAGAAAATTCGCTCAGTGTCCATTCTTTATAATCCCTATTCGCTGATGTGACCCTCATTATAGCAGTGAAATGCTTGTTGGTAACGGGAATTTAGCATGTATATATCTCCATATTTTAGAAACCTGTTACACTTGTTGAGCTGAGGATGTGTTGTCTCATTTACTGATCCTCCCTTTTCAGGAGGAAGAGTCATGTTTCTTGGACACAGTGAAGCAGGAGTGGCTTCCAGAAACAGTTACACTCGAGGATGAAATATTACCTGACAGGTGAGAACAATTCTTGCCCTTATATCTTCGTGTTTGGCTTCATTGCATCAGTTAAATTTTGGTATAGGAAGTTAAATTTCTAATGTGATATTCATTTTTATTTTTCATCTACTTCCCTTTAAATCAGGGCTTGCCAAACTTTTCATAGCGAGAACCACATTAACCTTCTGAGAAAGAATCACAGGCCAAGTTACGTCAGTTTAAATTAAGTCTAACAAACAAAACTCATAAACAACATCGGTATTCAAATTTTGTGTTTTATTGACCTAAAACGTACACTTTCAAACTGTTTTCTTTTTTCATTCTACTGGCAAGTTATGTTTTTGGCAGTATCTTCCACTCTTCGAGGAACTGTATGTACTGAAAGATTAATAATCTTAAATAAATGTACTTTCTCAGGACAAATCTCCTTTGCCACGATTATCATTCACGATTTAATAAGTTCACCATCACTGAAAGATTTTGCCCTTTTCGCCAGTTCATGCGAAACTAGCCCCTGTTGCTGCTTCACTGTCTGATCCCTGTTTGATGAAATTTTCTGTTAAGATGATAGTCCACGCTTCATTGCTTCAAATTTATCACTCCGTAACTTCCCCGTAAATGGTGAAAATTTTGAAAAATGTTTGATTTCATAATGCCTGCGAATGTTACATTCTTCAAACACAGCAACTGATTCGTTACAAATCAGACATAATTGTTTTATTTCCAGTTTGAATCATAAAATAGTCCAAACGCCATTGCTGTTTAAACACCGAACATTCACTGACCATTTTCTCTTTTTTTTTCTTTCCCTGCCATAATTAAAGTTACGCTGTAAGAACTACTAGTAAATGCTTGTGGATTAACTCGGAGTTCTAATACTGTTCTTAACTGGATAATATTTACCACTTCACATTTCCACTGCTCTATTATGAGTGAGCTTGTACCGAAAGAAGTCGCTGTTGCTCTGTTGCTCTGGTTGCTCTGTTGCCACAATTCGCGCTTGGGCTGGACAACCCACGTTCACCTGGCGGCTGAACACTTGCAACCAGTAGCCTGTATTGTAGCAACATCATTGTTATATAGTGCTCAGTTTGTGAGCATGTTGCTACTGCAGCTGAAAATAGTACCACTTCCTATACACGTCACATCAGCCATTTGCCAAATAGTTGTCAGACTGACTGCGGCAAATGTAAAACACTCGCACTTAACGTTCCCATTACTTATTTCACACGCCAAAAACGGTGACGCGGACTATACCACAGTATATGAGGAATTTGTTTAAGGATCTGGGCCTCTGATTTGATTTCATGAATCGAAATTCATGAATAAATTAATCCTCTTTTATTGACTTTCAATTTTTTTCAAGTTAGTAAATAGGCCGAACAAAAGTAGCTCGCGGGCTGTAGTTTGGCAAGCCCTGCTTTAAATGAAGGTGCATTTTTTACATATCTGGGAATCATTATTGATCACTATCTGAGATGGTATTCTCATCTTTCTTACTCATGCAGAAGATTATGGAAAATATTTTCCATTGTAGGCTTTATACATAAAGACATAGATGAAATGCAACATAATCACCAGCCATGTAACATCAACTCTTCCCACGGCTTCAAAAATCTCATTCACTAAACGCTGCCATTCTGTGTGTCGTGATGACTGTTGCAACTTTTTACTCTTTTAACCGTCTTTTTTTATATTTTAAGCTCGACCATGCCGAAATGTAGTAATTATACACCTGGTAGCAGTCCTTTAATGCATGTCATGAAAGTACACCTACTCATTAAAGTACAGGTGTTCAGCCAATGACAACTCAGCTTACAGGTGTTCAGCCAATGACAATTCAGCTTACAGGTGTTCAGCCAATGACAAGTCAGCTTTGTATCGTTATAAAACCGCAAGTATCGATTATTCTCGGATATGCAATCGAAAGAGAATTAGCGAAAAGTCACGGAGGCTGGAAATCCAATACTGTCGCAGAAGGTTATTTTCTGTTACTATAATAATTAGCGTTAATTGTAAATAATATTCAAATAAATTCAATTTGTCATCTCGTTTTTCAATGTCGAATTCAATAATCAAGGTTATATAAAGTTTAACGGGATTACAACAAGGTCAATGACATTATTGTTCCTCGGAAAAAATCAATACCTTCGCGTCTGCGCACATCTCACAATTCACGACCTAGAACAAGGTCACTTCCGATCTTGTCAGATACAAATAAAATGTATACATCTGAATACTGTAATTTCAAGTTAGAAATATGGTCCAGCATAAAATGTCGTATGAAACTCGCCTATAATGGTAATTAAGAAGCTCGTATGAAAATTATGAAACTCGCTTGCGCTCGTTTCATAAACATCCATACTCGCTTCTTAATTACTATCATTATAGGTTTGTTGCATAATGTACTATTATAAGCTGCACACATGTCTTGCAGACTCTTGTTCAAGCTTTGATTCTGTAATTTAATATCTAGACTTTATGGAGGTTGAATTACTACAACCATCTCACCTGTTTTCAAGTCATTAATTCACTTTGCGTTCTGTTTGCGCAGTTATTTTAATATTGAATATTTTTTCTCTCACGTCATGTATTTTATCATATTTATTATGTTGCATTTCATCTATGTCTTTATGTGTAAAGCTTCATAATATGCTAACTAGACCTGAAGATGCCACCTTATTGGCGAAAGCGCTAGTCATATGTTTTATCAGTCTTACTAGTAAAAACCCTATATACAGATGTTTAACTGTCTTATACTTATACAATGAGTAGCTCGTTTATAAGTCGTGTGTAAATTCCTTACTAATAATCACTACATACGTCGTGTATAACTGTTACACAGCTAGGTCATAGTTTCGTCATTACTTCGTTACGAAAGGTAATAGAATATCTGAGGTTCTCTATTGCATCCGATAGAGCGCTCTAGTATGGCGTGTTAAATATCGATAGTACAACTGGCTCTAATCGATTACCACACTACATTTTGGTCAAAGAGTACAAGCTACAGCAATATTATTCTAATAATTCCATGATCTTTGGTTTGTTCTTCTGTGGTTACAAGGTAACCATCATCATAAAATGACAGTCGATACGAACAGCTGTTAGAGGTGCGGGCATTTTTTCGCTATATCCAACGCTTATACAAGGGGTTTCGTGTATATAACTACTGCAAAGCAATTCCCATTGTATAGTTACAGCCTGTTTATACGTCCATAGCTTATTCACAGTTTATTAGTAACGTTTTCTGTCTCAACTCTGCACAAGTCTCGTATAAAAACTATACACGGTTTATTAGTAAGACTGTATATGTATAACCTAATGTAATTTCTTGTGCTACGCGTTAGGTTAAAAATAGTCGGTTATTGAAGGATTTTATTATATTTATCTTCATTTAAATGTTAACTTGTCGGACCAATATGCCTTTTAAATCTTACATTTCGTGAACTCATAAGCCACTAATAGCACGTTAAACACAAGGCAACGAAGGAAATTACGAAATTTTGGATAAAGTATGGTATGGATTACTCGATTTTTCGTTTAACCATTCAGTCCATTCCCTTCATTGCCAGGGATTAGACAGGTTCTGCTGTACATATATTTTTTTGAACCAATGCCACCAAATTATCTTTCCGACATCTCTGGTCTTCTATGTTGACAGTAGCTTATTTGTAACCCACTTCTGACTTGGGGCACCTGGAAAGCGGAGTTACTTTACCCCGATGTTATGATAGGATGATTATGATTATGTGGTGCCAGGAGAAATCTTAAATCTCAACTTAACCTAAATTCCAGACCATGGACAAACACAGGAATAATCCCCCTCTCACAGGGAATTGAGACCGGGATTTCATTAACTATAGCGAGAAATTCTGACCACTAGACCATGAGGCTGGTCATACTACTATACCTATTTAATTACATATTTTCGCGATATTTACTACATTTTATGTACATATTTCTTACTTCGATTTTCATAAAAATTCCGGGAACTATATTCTTATGTTGAAGTGTTTTGTTATTCCTATATGGCATATTTTCATTCTAGAACGACGCCTACCAGGAGCATTTCACCAGAGTACCATCGCATTGACAGTTCAAGGAAGTCTAATACTGGTGACATTGTTTCAGCAAATTTTTTCCCTCCCGAATGTGCGGCTACGAAGCGATTCCAGTGCGATATCTGTGACAGATCTTTCTCTTATTTAACGAGTTTGAATACCCATGTCCTAACACACACAGGTGAAAAGCCTTTCAGATGTGACGTTTGCGGAAAGTGTTTTGCAGTTCACGGGAATCTTAAAGTTCATTCACGCCAGCACACGGGCGAAAAGCCATTCAAATGCAAAGAGTGTGGGAGGAGTTTCACAGCATCTGCTACTCTGAAGTGTCATGTTCTCGTGCATAGCGGGGATAAACCATACAAATGCGATATCTGCAAAATGAGTTTTAGTCAAAAGTCTAATTTGAGAAGACACCTTAGCAACAGAGGCAAAGATCTGTTCCAGTGCGTTCTCTGTGGTCAGTGGTTTCTGGATTCAAACCTTCTGAAAACACACGAACGTCTACATACGAGTCACGAAGGATTGAAATGTGCGGATTGTGACGAGTGTTACGGGAATAGTGTAGACCTGAAAAGGCACATGATCCAACACGCAGACGAACGATTCAAGTGCAATGTGTGTGGAAAGTGTTTCTCTGATTCTGGACGTCTCGTATGCCATGTACGTCATCACACAACTGAGAGAGAGTTCAAGTGCCAACTCTGTGAGAAAGCTTTCGCTTATTCGATTAATCTGAAAAGGCACATGCTAAGACACACAGGCGAATCGCCTTATAAATGTGACGTGTGCTCAAGATGTTTCTTTGAGCCAGGGCAACTAAAAATCCATTTACGCCAACACACAGGTGAAAAGCCATTCAAGTGCAACGTATGTGGAAAGGTTTTCTCTCAGTCAGCGTATCTGAAATGTCACGTACGAAACCATAGTGGCGAAAAACCATACAAGTGTCACTTTTGTGATAAATGTTTCACGCAATTCTCAAGTTTGAAATTGCATCTACTAAAGCACACAGGGGAAAAGCCTTTCAAATGCGACGTCTGTGGGAAATGTTTCACGGAATCGCGTCGTCTCAAAGTTCATTTTAGTCAGCACACTGGCATCAAAAGATACAAATGCGATGTTTGTGAGAAATCGTTCTCACATTCGATAAATCTGAAGAGGCATATGCTGAGGCACAGAGACGAAAGGTCGTTCAAATGCGATGTGTGCGGGAAGTGTTTCTTTGAGAACGCACAACTCAAAGGACATTTACGCGTGCACACAGGGGAAAAACCTTACAAGTGCGATGTATGTGGGAAGGGTTTCTCTGTGTCTGGTAATCTGAAACTGCATGAGAGAGTACATAGTGGCGAAAAGCCTTTCAAGTGCGATGTGTGTGAGAGGTCCTTTTCTCAGAGGCAAATTTTGAGAAGGCATCTCCTAACACATAAAGACCAGAAGACGTTCAAGAATGATATTTAAGGAATGTGTTTCTTGTTCTTCGCAACATTTAGACGTTGTCCACTTGTATACAAATTTTAATGTCCACTTTTGTTAAGATTTGACATCGTAATATGAGCCGTTCAGAGCAAAAGTGGTGTAAGTCAAAATTGCGTAATGAGGTTTAAAGTAAAATTTCTGTAAAAAAAACAGCTCAAAGTACCAATTAATATGGCCTTCTTGCTATCCACTGACTACCAATAGTTTAAATAAATTGAATATTAATTGCTACTTTGCGCTGTATTTTACAGAACGTTTACTGTAACCCTCATTACCCATTTTTCACTTACACCGCTTCTGCTCTCAACGGCTCATATATTACGTGATAAAATATGTAAATCATATTGTATATTTATTATAGTAGAAGTAATAGAAGTATGTTATACTGTTATGCTAAAATTAATGGTAATTTAACAGTACGAATTATATTGAACTGGAACTGTTTCGTAATACAGTTTATAAAATACATTTTCTAATCTGGCTTTGAGGTAGTTCCTTTTGTACTTCGCTTAAACACATTCTATATACGTTAGGCTTTTATTATAAGCCTTGCATATACGATCAACTGCATCTTCACAAAAATCGCTTATAAATTCAACGACTTTAACTTCCGAAATCAATGGAACTATCTCAGCGCTAGTTTCACCAATATATTTATTGTGGGTAGTATATCAGTTTGAGTGTGTTAATGTGTTTTATTGAAAATTTTATGACTCTGGTCATCAAAGTCTACTTTAAAAGGTGCATCTACTCGGTTCAACTGCATGCAATCTGAGGAGAATATTGAAAGAGTCAAGTTGAAAATGAACAATCAATTAAGATGCATGCAGATTTTGTGTCTACACCATGCGCTATGTTGAACGTCATCTTTTCTACGTATATATGGCCTACTTGATTCGCAAAATTGTGGTTGAACACTTGATAGGCACTCATGTTTGCGATAATCTTCAATAAATCTAATCGTACTTGTCGCCATTTTCAGCTTAAAAGGCCCACCATCACAAAACAAAAGAATGTTCAGTTTAGTAACGGCCACCTAAACAATCAGCTGCTCGCTACATGCTACTGTTGATAGAAATACCTACAAGATACCAACCGGCGATGGGTAGGTTTCAATTTTCCGCATGCGCTCTCATTTGTAGTGGAAAGATCTGCACAATTGAATGTGTTTTGTTCGCTCCTGTATGAATTGCTTGAATGCGTAAAAGTTGAACTATATAGAGCCAATTTAATTTCGCCATTGTATCTTTTACTTCCCCGATTTGTTAGCAATTCATCTGTCATCTGGCGTTACATCCTCTGGTCCTATATTCTTTGTATAAACTCATGTAATCCTAATATCATCTACATTATATGAATTCACTGATAAAAATAATTGTTGGCAGTTCAAAAAATACAATACCTTCACTGACAATAATAATTGACATCATCCAAGATAATTGCAGTCGTTTGCATATAGTACTTCTTAAAATGATCTTAAATCTGGTAGCAAAGACTTGTGGTTGTTTCCTGCCACATCTGACGTCATGAGTGAATAGATCATCTTCTAAATTTAAAGCAGAATTGTTAATTATGTCCTTCAACAATAATCTCTTTCTTCAATGGCACTACAAATGCTTTCTTTCTGGTGCGGTACAAGTCCCCAAACAACCACTGTCCAGATATTTTCACCTGGACCTCTGGAACAAGCATATTGGGTGAATGGCTGGCTGAACAACCACTAGTTCAGAGGACGGTGGACCGAGTTACCTGAGGTAAGTAATTTATTTTGTGATAAAGTGTGTAGGAATATTCCTGAGAGATAATATCGAAAGATACGACAGAGAATTGAATAGATGTGAAAAAAAGATCCATCTAGTAAAAACATTTTCAATCTAATCTTTTCTGATCCTTTTATTTCACTACCGTTTTGGACAATATTGCGGAAATGCATCTATTTGTAACTACGTACAACAGGTGAATAGCTCAGGTTATTCTGTGAAAAATATTGAATGTCAGATAATGAAATTTGGTTAGTACGAAATTGTGGAAATAAAAATGGTGACTCTTTTCGTGTAGTAATTTTTCTGTACATAATTTTGACATTTATATAGCACTAATCTCTTAAGTTACTAACTTTATTACTTTACTATGTTAATTTTCAAACTATTTCCAATTCCTTACATCTACCGCCATAGCTCAGGTGCTAAGTGCGTTTCCTTGTTAATCAGTAAGGGAGACTATTGTGCATTGAGCATAATGTACTGTATCTTGAATAATATTTTTATTTTGCATTTTTTGCTGCTACCTTAGCAGACTCGAAGTGAAATAGATTGTAGAGAAAGCCGCTAGGTAGCTTTGATCACAGTTCCAGTTTGATTTATTATAAAATGTGTATTCCGTGGACGAAATAATATTTTTGGCACCGAAAGTAAATATTTCGTTCATTGTTATGTTTTCCAACACGAAACCAATTTGTATTTGTAATTATCAATAAAGTACAGTGTGTTCCCTATCATCTGGTAAGTAAATTCATATGATAATTTCCAAGATTTATTCTCATGTCTAGTTTAGGTAACCATATTTGTTTAAACGAGGGCCCTCTTGTACCTTGAAACACAAACCATATTGTATATGTTCCAAACTACATGATGCTATCGGTTTTTGTTTTGTTTTATTTCAAGATCATGCCACGAAGTAAGTCTGAAGTTAAGAGGACTCCAATTGATCCAGATGCCTTCAACAAAGCTGTTGAAGTTATGGCTCCTCCAGAAAATAAAATCTCAATCAGAGAAGTCTCCAAATCATGACAAATACATTTTTTGAATGATTGTGAGTTTTTACAGCTATATTTCCACTTATATTACCTGTGTTCCAAGGTACACAAACCTGTTGTACCATGAACACTTTACATATCCATTTATTTTATTGTTTTCATCCTTAATAAATCTGTAAAAGAGGAAAATACCTGTAAGAAGTTGTAAAGGAATCTTCAATAATTACTTAAAGCATTTTTTTATTTAAAAAATTTCGTTAACCAAAATTAAAAAAAAAAATTAAATGTGAAAAGTGATTCAAGGTACAACATACTCCCGTATTATTATTATTATTATTATTATTATTATTATTATTATTATTATTATTATTATTACTTTTATTATTATTACACTGGATAACAAGTAATTGTTTATGTTCCTTTCGTAGTGTTTATTAAATAAAATGAAGGTGCTCAACACGAATATGCCATTACTTTTTCTTTTCCAAATGTCGATATTTCTCTATATTCTATGGGTTATTAATTTATTTTAAATTAACAGCTCTTTCTGGGGATAAACTCCAGAACATGGATTGCACCCTTTCCAACATAATGAAGGAATACTGTGTGAAATGGGTTCCGAAATGTTTCGCTGCTATGCAGAATTTCCATCCTCAACGCCTTATAGTCATTCAGATATAAACGAGATGAATTTAGATGGCGATTTATATGTAGCAAGTAATGAAGAAATGAGGAATTGTTAGTTTAGTAGTGACAATAACGATGCGAGAAAAGAAATTTATCGGCACTCTTATAAAAAGTTTATAACTAGCAAACTTACGCCAAAAATCGGGACAAAAGCCTATTTATTGACAAGAAAAAGTCGGGACAGGTTTTTCAAAGGTGGAAAACGGAACAATCGATATTTAATCTTGGACGTATGGTAACCCTAGAGCCTAGTCGCATCCCAGAAGTTTAGTTCTCACGGCAGCTTTGATCTCCATCGTATATTTAGTTCTGACGGTATTAAAATAATTACGAATTCTCCAAGTTGAAATAGGAATTTTCGGAGAATTTATAATTGGTATGTACTATTTGATTTACTTTGCCTCATATTATCACAAAGATATACAGTATATACATCTTTTCCACTACACTAAATAATGTCACACTTCGTTTCTCATTATTTATCAGAAATCTCATTAGCCATTGTTTTTCTCAGCTTTATTTGTTACCACAACTTTTGTTTTAAGATATTTATTCCGTTCTGTATATGTGGTTAGGATCTAGAATTGAACTTTACGATGTAGGTAGATTAGGTTTATTCATGTCTGTAGGTAAATGGGTGCGAACACTATTATAATCTTAAAGTAATCGCACATCTTTTCTAGTTTACCATATATCGGTAACTATGTCTATCCTGTCTTTTTGACTTTATGCCCTTTGCGTGCCATGTTAGATCACTTTCGTGTTTGGCCGGTAATAAACCCTTGCTTCAATCATTGTTACTAATTCCTAGTCTTTAGAAAATAGGCCAATTATGAAAGTATCTTCCATCACTAAGTAGGTCCAGATGTTAGGTACAAGTAAGGTAGGCTATCGACGGGTTTCCATTTCAGGCTACCTGAGATCTATGAAAGGTATAAAGTATTATTATTATTATTATTATTATTATTATTATTATTATTATTATTATTATTATTATTACCACTACTGGGCAATTCCACAAAAATGTCAACCTAACAACTAATTCATTAAAATTACCATTTTCCAAAAGCCAGAGAACTGTACTGTTTAAATTTGTATTTTGTTTCAAAATAAATTCACCCTCTCAGATGGTAGAGACCTTTTTACTAACTAAATTTTTCATCTCTCATGACAGTTTTATTTCCTATATAAACGATATGCTGTAAGCTGATTAATTTTGTTATATGTTGTTAAAATTTATTATCAATAAAAAGAACTTACACTACCGGTCAATAGTTTTCGATCAGCTATGAAAGCAACTATATACTTTGTCAGTGTACAAATAAATCGGAAAAACTAAATAGACCAACAAAATACATGTTTTCTCTCTCTAGCATTATGATGTGATAGAATATTCAAAACAGAATCCCTGTTTTAACCACAAATCCATAGTTGTGATAGGTGATCGAAAACTTTTGTCCGGTAGTGTATTTTGAAGTAAATAATTAAAAAATATATATATGTATATATTAGCAGCAATCGTTTCACAGAATCATGTATGCTGCAATACTGGGTCAGTGAGTTACCAAACACATATACAAAGTTGTTTTACAAAATTGAATAAAGATATAGGCTATTTTTAAAATACAGTATTTCATATCCGCTGTCTAGAGTATGTAATGTTTAAAATCTTTGCTTGGGCAATTGATTATTTTCACTGTTTATAAAAAATAAGGATTGTTAACTGACTGACACAGACATTTTATAAATCCATTTTCAAGAACATGAAACATTTGGAAGGGGTATAACTTATATTACATTTAGGTATTAGCATTACTAGTTTTTATGTAATATCCTGCATCCTTGTGGTAGAATTTCGAAGCAGTACACTTACATTTTGTTTATAAGAAAGGAGGGAAAAGCTCAAGAATCATGCCACTTTCTGCTGCAGAAAAGGTACAAAGAAAAGTTAAAAACACAGGGAAAGTGTAATGCCGAAAAAAAGCACAATATTAAATATAAATAGTTAATTGTGAATGCTCACATTTAGATACATGTATTTTAACAATATTTCCGTACTCGTTTTCGTTATCATTTCCGTTCCCGACTTATTGTGGACCAGCCTTCAGCCTGCGCTTGTGTCCTTAAAGGTAATTCCTAAATCAACTCTGTGATTTCAGTTGTCATGGACGAGACCGAAATGGAATCTGAACGTTACACATTCGCTGTACATTCAAATGATAATTCATGTACAGAAGAGGAACCATTATCAGAGGTAAATTAATAGGCATGAGTAGAGCACTGCTGTTTTTTTTAACTATTATTATTTTAAGTAAGCTTTATAGCAAGTAAATATATGTGTGTACTCTTGCAGTGAATGAATCATGTAAGTTACAAACTAAAAGATTATTAAATGTACACTGGATGCATAAGAAATGCCCAGTCGAAATCGCTCTCGATTTGAAATATCATGTTACGAGAACCTTGTGTTGTACTAGTACACTACGTAGGACTTCTGTATTTATTTCCACTAAACTGTGACTATAAATAATACTTTATAGTAGTACTAAGGGCCGTATTCATAAACGAGTCGACTTTCGTAGTAAAGTTTAACTTTGTTAAAAGTCCTATTCATAGACAATACTTCTGAAACTTTGACTTCGACTTCGGTAAGTCGAGATTTGACGATCTTGTTCTAATGTTGGCAATCACAATCACTGCCTTCTAAACGAATTAAATTAATAGATAGTTGAAATAGAGTAGGCATTGCCAAAATCAAAGCCATCTTTTAAGTCGCAAATCAATTAAACAATTGAACATCGGTACATGTTAAGCGATTGTTAGCTTTATATAAGAATAATTTTTATTTCATCCTAAATTAATTTTATTCTGAAGGATTGGAAGATAAGAAGATGCCACCGATGACAGACTATGAAAGAGACATATTATCCTGGTGATATTTGGCAGAGTTGCTTCCTGCATGTCTGCAGAAACTACTTAAAAATTATCTGAAATCAATATGCAGAAAACATTATTATGACGACCACAGGATTATAAATTAACTTCATATCCAACTGTATAACCTATCCTGTATAGAATTAAATAGGCAAAATCAATATTAAACTGTCAGTCCTTACTTGTGGCATAAAATCGCGATAAAATAAGAAATTGTATTAGTGGTGGAACAGGTAATTCTTTCTGATTATTATTCATCAATGAATGTTGAAACATGGCGAGGATATATAATACTGTCTGTTTATCAAATCTGTATCTTCATTTGAATTTATTATCTATATCTAATAATACGTTAAGGAACACGAGCAGCTTTAATAATCTCCTAGATGTCCTCAATATCAACAATTTCCCTAATATCAGCCATTTTCCTTATGTCCACGAACGAAAGTCAAACTCGAAGTCTAGATTTTCGGCGACTTCAAAGTAAAGTCACGATTGAAGTTTACTGTCATCAAAGTGTCGACTGTGAATAGGAAAATGACGACTTTATACTTTCCAAAGTCAACTTTGGTCTAAAGTCTCGTCTATGACTACGACCCTAAAAGATATTTTTTTTTTTTTCGTTTGACATGTTCCGTATTCTAGGTATGTTACGTCTTATACTTTCAGTGTATTTTTCCACAAAACAAGTGAAATCACAAATGAAATAAACATAAAATCAGACATTTTATTGCTTGGCCACACTCCTTTACAATAAATAAATACTCTCAAACCGACATTAACTTCGAAAATGTGATGATTACATTTTATCAGCGTTGTTATGATGGGTAACATAATTGCCATAAATTTATAAGTCATAACAACTGTTGTTGATTGTCGGACAAAATTTTGTTTATGTAGGTGTTAAGACTGATTATATTCTACCTTCAGTTTTTCAGTCTCTGTCATGGAAACCCAGAGAGTAGCTTGAAACACTTGAAATTAACTTATAATGTCCCTTCGGAATATGTATTATATGACTTTCTTGTGTTAAATTCTATCGTACCTGGTTTAAATGTTTCGACCTTTTATGAGTCATCCTCAGAACTGGTCCTTGTTGTATTTGATTGAACCAATAAGATTACAACGAAGAGCTAAACGCAATCAAATACATAGCATTAAAAAACGGATACAACCCTAACATAATAGACAACATTATACGTAAGACAAAACAAAACCACAAAAAAACAGAAGAATACAACACAAACACAAGAACACAAAAAATAAATCACACTAACATACGAAAACAAAAACACACACAAAATTGCAACCTCATTTAAGAAATTAAATTACAACATCGCATACAGAACAAATAACACTCTACAAAACATCTCAACACACAAACAACACAAACAAATACAACCACACAGGCGTATACAAACTCAAATGTAACACCTGCAACAACTTCTACATAGGACAGACAGGCAGATCATTTCAAACACATCACAGCCATAACAAAATTACAAAACACCTCCACATATGCAGAACACGTCACAAATGCTAACCACACCTACAGAGACATCAACACAGACATGGAAATACTGCACATCCAACCAAAAAGCCAGAAACTCAACACACTAGAACAATATGAAATATACAGACAGACAAAAACACACCCAGTGAAATTCTCAACACACAATTCAATTTCAGAGTACACACACTCTTTGACTCTACATTACACCACACGAACACACCCTCACAGGAAACAAAACAAGAGACGCCAAGACCAACAACGACCAGTTCTGAGTATGACCCATAAAAGGTCGAAACATGTAAATTAGGTACAATAGAATTTAACACAAGAAAGTCATATAATACATATTCTGATGTGATACAGTGTTAAAAGTTGTGTAATCAAGATGTCATGATAGTGTTTTCGTGTTCAGCAGGAAGGGAATTTATCGGATGTTGATATGATGGACATAAAAGAGGAATGGTTGGACGACAGCTTTGATGACACATCAGAGACTGCAGAGTCCAGCCATTTTCCTGTGATGAAATGTGAAGTTGAGGTGAGTCGCTCTTATTATTCTGATGTTTAACTTTCATTATGTTCATCACAGTCACCATCTCTATACAACTGTACTGTCTCTGCCTTTATTCTATGATAGATACTGTGAAATTTCATCATATTATTGGTGATAAGAATGAAAATGAGTATATAGCTAGTATATGCTAGACTTTATTTTAGTAAATACTCTTGTTGGCAAGAATAAAAACATTTGAGCACCTACTCATTTTTTATTACATTCTAATAACATGGAAGCATAGTAGAATATACTCAAGTTGTCCATCTGTACAGATATATATGCTTATATTTGGTAAGAATGAAAGCTGGTGTAGCTCAGTCGGCTAGGGCGCTTGCCTGCCGATCCAGAGTTGCACTCGGGGTTCGATTCCTGCTTGGGCTGATTACCTGGTTGGGTTTTTTTCCGAGGTTTTCCCCAACCGTAAGGCAAATGTCAGGTAATCTATGGCGAATCCTCGGCCTCATCTCGCCAAATACCATCTCGCTATCACCAATTTCATCGACGCTAAATAACCTCGCAGTTGATACAGCGTCGTTAAATAACCAAGTTAAAAAAAAATATTCTGAGTATTGTTTGTAGCTGGCTCAGTTCTGAGTATTTGCTGATTTGTGTTCACTGTAAAGATAAGTCTGAAGAAATTGCAGAATTTTTTAACGATGTATAAAAATAAAAAATATAAAAAAACTACATTAACACGTGGATTCAAAAACCTTTAACGCTTCACAAAAGTGAATGTAAATTGGTTAAACACGTATTTGTTCTTCATAAATAAACATGTCTATAAAAATATGAATGATTATCAAATTATAAGGTTAGATTTATTGTTATTTGTAATTAACAATTACAGTTTATTTCGTAAAATATGAATTCTCTCTTCAGTCTACGTTGTTCCAGTCTTTTTTTGCCGGTTTTTCCTCTTTGTCATTTTATGATCTTTGATTCCAAAGATCTCTCTGTTGAAGATGTCTTCTTGTGCGATTCCTGCTAATTTTAAGTCACTTTTTTATTTTGCAATCCATTTTATAGTATCTGTTTCCGCTTTACTCTTATTTTCATAAAATTCAACTAATTGTTTTGTGAGTCTCTCAGAGTTCATTCTTTCGATATGTACGTAAAATTTTAACCTTTTTTCTTAATGTCACTATGAATGTCGCGTGTTTCGTTTTCTTCTTTACTTTTCAGTATGTTTTGTTCACCTATGACTTTTGACCTAAAATTTTCCTTATGATTTTTAATTATTTTGTTCTCAATGTTTTCGACATCTGCTTTTCTATTCAACATTAACGTTTCTGCTCCATAGAAACATTCTGGTTTAATGAGTGTTTATAATGTCTTAATTTTGTATATTTGGATATCCATTTTTATTGTAAATATTTTGAGTGAGTCCAAATGCTGTCTCCATTTCTTTGGCATGTAATTTCTTTCGCTTTTGTTTCAACTCCATTTTCCTAATCATGTTACCGAGGTATTTAGATTGTGAGTCTCATTTAATTTTACCATATTTTATTTCCATATACTTTGGCGCTTGTTTGTTGCATTTAATGTATTGTGTTTATTCGAAGGATATCTGGAAACCGATTTTCTTCGCGATTTTTTTAACAGTTCAATCTGTTTTTCAGATGTCATGATGTCATTAAGTAAGTCGTCTGCAAAGGGTAGGCAATCTATCTACAATTTTCCTCTGCCTAATGTGATTGGTTGATTAATTTTGTGAGTTGCATTTTGTTTACGTCACTTTTCTATTACTTTTTCAAGGATACTGTTGAAAAGTAATCGAGAGAATCCATTCCCTTGCCTTATTCTTGTTTTTACTTCGAAAAGTTCTGAAATTTCTCTTATAAATTTAACTTTAGACTTTGTCAGTGTCTCTTTTATGATTGCAAGAAAGTTATGCCGTGTATAGAATAATAATAATAATAATAATAATAATTATTATTATTATTATTATTATTATTATTGACATAATTAGGAACATTAAATCCAGACGTTTGAGATGGGCAGAGCATCTAGCACGTATGGGCGAATCCAGAAATGCATATAGAGTGTTAGTTGGGAGGCCGGAGGGAAAAAGACCTTTGGGGAGGCCGAGATGTAGATGGGAGGATAATATTAAAATGGATTTGAGGGAGGTGGGATATAATGATAGAGACTGGATTAATCTTGCTCAGGATAGGGACCAATGGCGGGCTTATGTGAGGGCTGCAATGAACCTCCGGGTTCCTTAAAAGCCAGTAAGTAAGTAAGTATTATTATTACTATTACTATTATTAGTATTATTATTATTATTATTATTATTAGTATTAAAATTTTTAGTATTATTACTATTACTACTATTATTATTACTACTGTTACTGCTATTACTATTATTATTATGATTATTATTATTATTATTATTATTAGTATTAAAATTTTTAGTATTATTACTATTACTACTATTATTATTACTACTGTTACTGCTATTAGTGTTATTATTATGATTATTATTATTATTATTATTATTATTATTATTATTATTATTATTATTATTACTTAAATCCCTTTCTCCAGTAGCCAGGTGTATTAAGTGCTAATTTGCAACATCTGATTTGAATTTACTTATGCGTGATATATCCTTACTTGTTATTTAATATCTTTTATTATTTGTTAGATATTACCATTTATTTTGTTGCATTTGGTGAATGATTAATGTTGACCATTATATTGATTGTATTTCATCTCACTGCCATTTTCTGTCATTCATTCTCATAATCATTAGTTCTGTTTTGTTTTTTATTTTGTGCTAAACTGTAATTGGCTTTGTGCTGTTGTTTTGCACATTAATAATCGAAATAAATAAATTATCGTTATTGTTGTTCTTATTATTATTATTATTATTATTATTATTATTATTATTATTATTATTATTATTATCATCATCATCAATACTTTTAGTATTACTACTATTACTCTTATTATTACTATTATAATTATTATTATTATTATTATTATTATTATTATTATTATTATTATTATTATTATTATTATTATTATTAGGGAAGAGTCGGGTAGTACCGGACATCGGGTAATATCGGACAGTGCGTTTATTTCATCTACCACCATATGGTAGTACCACAGTCTAGTATATACAGTCGCGAAGTTCAGTACGTAGTAAATATGCAAACATTAGATAGTTGCTCACCACTAGGATCGCTAATATCGCCTCATTACAGGCAATGCAAAATAGTACCGTCACAGTCTATTGTTTCTAGCACCCTCAAAACTTAAGCTTCGTGACTGTATATAGTAGACTGTGGTAGTACCTGAATGACATGGTTACGTTTCTGTATGCTACATCACAGAAACGTAACCATGTCAATCAGATACTATCATCGTGTGGGAGATGAAAGAAACTCACTGTCCGATACTACCTGACTCTCCCCTACTATTATATCATTATTATTATTATTATTATTATTATTATTATTAATAATGAGATTTATTTATTTTAACTTATAAGTCATGTTTGAGCCCACCCAATGTTTTTCCAAAGTTGGCGCCACTGGTGTAATTTTCCGTGATTATTTGTCAACAACTGTAACCATGGGAAGTATGTTAAAAGTAGGTCACTGGTCCAGTTCTGCACAACAGGTCTTGGTAACAGGTAGCTTTTCCATATTTCTCTTTCCTTACCTTCCATGATCATGGAGGAGACCTTACATAACACTCACATTCCTACTGTTACTCAGTTCTGATTGTCTTCAGCCATCTGAAGATGTTCTGGAACCTCTAATTCGATAGCTTTGCTTTGCATTCTTTCAGACTTAATAATTCCTTAATACGAGATATTTGTGTTCTGTAGGATGAAAATTTCTTAGGTTGGGATGAGACTGCAGTAAATGAAGACTGCGTGGATTCCACATCAAAGGTCAAAGTTGAAGAATGTCTGGAACGAATTAGTTTTCCTGTGGTGAAGCTAGAACCTCAGGTAAGTGGAATTTACGTGGCACACTGGTTGTTCTCCTGATTTCTCATGCAATCCATTCATCATTCACATAACCTCTATAAATATGTACTCACGAAATCCTTTCCTGTATTGTAATTGTAATTGTATTAGAATAAACAACTCTACATGTCTGAGAGTAGTCTACTTTTCAGAAAGAAGTGTTTATTACATGCAGGAAAAATATTAAAGATGTCAGAGACCATAACAATGTTACAGTTACCGAATGATGTAACTACAGAATTATTTTTTTGTTTTTTTTAATACTTTGATAAAACCGGTTTGAAAAATATTATTAATAACATTTTTATACTTTTATCAGATATTTGAGTTCTAATAAGTCTTGTTGTGGTACCTTGTAATTTTTATCCAATTGTGAGTTCATTTCCTTAGAAATTTTAGAAATTTAGAGCCTGCATTTTCTGATAACATTTGTGGTCGTTCACGTACATATACCCTTAAGCACCCATTATTCACAAAATGAGAACTCAAAACGGAAGAAAATAAACGATGATTGTATTGTATTGTATTTATTAACATTCCATGGTATTCATACATGCTTACAGCTAGAATATGGAACAAGTCAAAAAACTTAATACCATTATAAAGTCTTAATTTATAGTCACAGTCTAGATGAAATATATACAGACGAGATTTACAATATAGTCTACTAGTACAACACAAAGTTTTAGTATCAATTTCATGAAGTGTTATTGAATGTCATGAATTCACGTACAGAATAGAAGGCGTGAGAAATTAGGTACTTCTTTAATTTGGCCCTAAATAATCTTATGTTTTGAGTTTCATTTTTTATATCGATAGGGAGGCTATTAAACATTTTTACTGCCATATAACGCACTCCTTTTTGATAGCACGATAGACTTGCCGATGGAGTATGAAAGTCATTTTTTTTACGTGTATTTATGCTATGAACTATTGAATTAGTTACAAAGCTTTCACGATTACATACGAGGAAGATTATTAATGAAAAGATATACTGACAAGCCATGGGCATTATTTGTAGTTTTTTGAAAATAGTCCTACACGATTCCCTAGATTTGGCACCTACCATTATTCTAATTACTCTTTTTTGTAGTAGAAATATACCGTTACTATCTGTGGAATTTCCCCGGAATATTATTCCAAAACTCATTACCGAGTGGAAGTATAGCACAACAATCGGCATGGCCTGCTGAACTCGTAAGACCATAATGCTTAGTTCGGCATAAACGATCGATTTTGCATTGTCTTAAAAATTATAAAAAATAATATTTGATAAATGTTAAAAAATTAAATGTTGCAGTACTTTCCTGGTCTACAAGGATTGTGAAATTTGCCTGTGAAATCATTAGCTACTGGAATATAACCATTTAAATTTTGCGCCATTTTGTTTTTGGCCCACTGTGTATAAATCACGTGACATAGTTTGAAGGGCTCTCAAATAGGGAATGAAACCATGTTATGAAGTTCAAATATAATTGAATCTCACTTTTTAGAAAGGAACTAAGTTAAAATTTGCCATTTTTGTTTCTATTAGCCAAATGATTACTACTTCCAAGACACACTGATTGGCGAAGAGAGGAACTTAGACAGACCTTTCTTCACCATTTGGACATCGAAAATATGACAACATATCGTTTGTAACTCTGTTATGGTAAACTAAATTTGGTATATTGTTAGACTTGCTTACGATACATGTGTTTATACAGACAACAGTGAATGTTTGTATAGGTAATTATAAAGTACCGGTAATAAGTTGTTTAGATAATCGTTATTATTTCCTTCTTAAAGTATTTTCATAACAGAGAAAGTTGTGTGCGTCAATATATGAGCCAGTAACTTCACTAAGATGACCCCTAAAATTCAAAGACATGATGAACGTTGTCAGCATAATATTGTAAACCTGCCCTTCCCCCAATTACCAGTTCAAAGAAGTCTTCTATATGATGCAATTATAGATTAATATACGAGTATTTTTCAGTCATGATCTTAAGGGGAGGAGATACTGCCTATCTCGACAATGTTAAAATCACAGAGGTCAGGTACGCGTAGCTCTGAAACCATTGAACATAGAGATTTGAAATTTTTACATGTTATATTTATAACCTTTATCTATGTATTAGAATAATTTCATTAAGTACATTCAATTCCTATAATTGATAATTTTTTTTTATTGTGACCTATTTTTTTTTTATTTTAATCACATGTTATTTTTTTGAGACCACAATTTTAAAGATACAATAATACATTTTGTATTCATCAAGCCAATACTTCTCTACAATGCGGAGGTATTAATTACAGCAAATAATTTCAACCTGAATCGACTAGAAGTATGCCAAAATCAGGCCCTGCGACTAATAACTGGTGCAGCAAAATCAACCCCAATCACGGAAATGCAAGCCCTAACCCAGAACCCTCCAATATATCCCACTCTAGATGAGCAGGCACTAACACACCATGAAAAAATGCTACGGTTAACAACAAAATGGGAAAAAAGTCTGTTACAACCAACCAAGTTGAAAATACAAACAAGTTTCCTGTCCAAAGTCACGGAAATAAAAACAGAATTGAATCTCCCTAAATCTAAAGAAAACATTTTAAGCAGAGAAAACCCTCTAACCTTCGAAACAATTAACATTCAACTAGATTTAGAAGAACCAGTTACAAAATCTGAAACTTCCAAACCTGTACTAAAAGCGCTAGCATTAGAAGCTGTGAACAATAGATACCCACCAGAAGAATGGTTACATATCTACACAGATGGGTCTACTATCGATAACAACTCAGGATCAGGAATTACGTGTACGTTATTCTCATTTGATTAACCAGCAGGATATCATACAACAAATTTTGATGCGGAAATAATGGCTATTCATATCTCACTCCAACACCTACTATACAGAATAGATAAATTTCAAAATGCTGTCATTGTCTCTGATTCTAAAGCAGCATTATATGCAATAAATTCATATAAAATGATGTCGATCCAAATTAAAGAATGTCACAAAATGATCCAACAACTTCAAAAACTACAGAAAAGAATTCAATTGCAATGGATACCTGCACATTGCGGAATTGCTGGAAATGAAACTGCTGACTTTCTTGCCAAAAAAGGATTCAATTTAATTCAGAATACAAATACAAGCCTACCTTTTACATCCATCAAAAGACTAATTAAAATAAATATAAAATCAAGCAAAACCAAGCATTATGTACCAAAGCCAAAGATAAAAAATGGAGCATTTTAATAAAAAAAAAAAAAAACAAATTATTCCAGAAATCCCACGTAAATCTGCAGTAGCAAAATTCAGACTGCTTACAGAACACGATTATTTGGCCAAACACTTGAATAAAATAGGAATTTACACAAATCCAAATTGCCCTCTATGCAACAAAGAAGAAGAAATGACTGAAGATCATCTGCAAACCTGTGAAGTTCTACCTGATGGATCCACCTCAGACAAATATTGGAGAGCATGAATGCTAATGGCTTCATTGCCAAAGCCCGGCATTAGATAACAACAACAACAACATAATACATTTTGTTTTAAAAAATAGAGGACTTTAAGATTGATAAGTGTTGTAAAAATTGTTTTTCTGTCTCAAGTAGTTTCAGAGCTATGCGTACCTGAATTCTGTGATTTTAACATTGTCGAGATAGGCAGTACCTGCTCCCCTTAAATCCAACCAATGTGTGCTGTACATGTATTACGAAGGACAGGTTTGAAAAGGAGCCAATGATGTTTGTTCGTTTTTTAAATACTATTTTGATGAAAACATACACATGTTCTCAGATAGCTGCCCAGGCTAAAACAAAAATCATACAATAGTTTAGGTTTTGTCTTGGTCTGGCAGCTTCTGGAAGGTTCAAAAGTCTAAAAAATTATTTTCCTGAGCAAGGCCATTCCTTTCTCCCTTGTGATAGGGATTTTGGGGTTTTCAGAAAAGCAATAACAGGGGCCGATAGGGTGTATACAATAAAAGAATATATAGAAATAACCGTACAAAGTGGACTCTGAAAAACTGGTCAGTAACTTTGATATATGGTGGCCTAAATTTTTCAAAAAGAATACCATATCGGAAGAAGCTTCAAAGAATCCTCGTGAGAGAAAGGTTCATTTCACACCCTCTGTATGAAAGGAATTCACATACAGCTCAGACAGTCCTGGTGTTGTAGAAGCTCGCCCATAGATCAAGAGTTATGTAAGCAATAGGTTTCACCTTGGGACGGGGAATTTACGAGTTTGACATTGAACTAGCAAAGGCATATCCAGAAGAAAAAGTTCCCGTCAATGTCCAAAAGATTGAAGACCTTAAGAAACTAATGAAGTACGTCAGTGATGAAAATGCTAAGCATTTTACGAAGAAATATTTTCATATTCTACTACACACGTCCTGGCTCACCATGAATGAGACCCACTAGTCATTTCACATGTATTAATTTTTTTATGAAACATGTCCATTTTGAATTAATTTTTTGATTCATAATATTATTTTAAAATTTCTAACATGTCAATTTAATCAAAATGCATGTAGATCTGCGTTGAATTAATGTTGTTAACTTAGTCTATTTATTTTGTTCTTCCAAAAACAATTTCCAGTGAAGAAAGGAACTAAGTCTGAAATTTAGAAATACATGTATACCATTGTAGCACAAAATTTTCTTGAAAAGTGTGTTATCATTAAATTCAATCCCATATTATCTTTATATAATTTAAGTCTTAAATATTTTATTCTGCTATATGTGCATGAAAAAATGGTTTTAAGCTCTCCTGAAAAGTAGCAAATTTTTACTTATAATCTTTTCGCTGTAAGAAAAATCCTAATGTAAACAATAGCACGTGACTGAAGTGAGGCTTCATTGGCCGCTGTTTGGCGCCATAGATTCTCAGTACGTGTTCCCGCCTACTGTTGTACATTCTGTTTCATGTTAAACATTTCCCGTTACTCGTCAAGTAGGTCTAACCTCACTACTATGCATTCGTTTGCTTAGGAAACATTTACTTTATAATTACTGCAATTAAATTATCACATAACTTATTATATACCTTTAAGACTATTTGTTTTTCCGCTTTTGAGAGTGTTTCCACTTTTATGATTAATAACCACATACACCGAGTATGCAGAAGCCATACTATGACAACTACGAGCTCAAGTGACGCCAGCTTGTTACAAGAACAGACTACCGCGGTGTTACTTTTGGGATTCATCCGCGTTCATTATACATAATAATATATAAAAATAGTTTTTCTTTTACATAGCATTTTACATATGAGTGAAGTTATATATTTCATCGTATTTAACAACTAGAATTCAATTTTTTTATTTTCAAATAATACAAGATTGTGGTTTCCAAATACGAACTATATTTTCCTGCGTCATGTGAGTGTTTCGACTGGGAGCCAATCACGGGTATGACAGCCACGTGCTTATGTTTACATTAGGATTTTTCTTACAGCGAAAAGTATAGTTCCTTTCTAAAAAGTGCGATTCAATTATTATGAGCATAAAAAGTTGATTTTCTTAATTTTTCACCTTAGTTTCACATTAATAGTAGTAATTATTTGTTGTGAAAAGTTTCGTTTAGTGAAATGAGCTTCGTAATTACTTACGTATTGTTTTAAATACTGCGAATGTCCATACTGTTTACACTTTTTCTGTGTTACCTGCCGCAAACAGAAGACGTACATCCCAATTGTCTAGCTCAGGGCCAGCCATTGTTCGTTCATACTCCATTCCTTTGACAGCACTGCTCTATAGAGATAGCTTCGGTTTGTTTCGCATATAATTCCTAAAGGCCCATTCACAATGAAAATTAAACATAACGTAAACATAACACGTGTGTGGAAACAAACATACCGAATCAACAAAACTACAGAATCTATTACATAAAAATGGAGAATTGCACAATGACTGACGATGTAGCTATTCAATTTATGTTTCTAATAACTGCAATGGCATCAGTATATGGCTTTCAATACTTGAAATCAAAGAAACGGAGATATAAAAAACGATGGTGGATTCATCCATTGAATCAGAGAAGAATACAACAGGGGGACTTTTATAACCACATTCACATACTAATATATTTTGAAACACCAATTCTTTGAACTATAAAATAACGTTAGCTATAAAATGATTTACCTAATACCTACCTTCAGAATTCATTTCCTGTGCTATTATTTTTTTTTCCATACATTCTCTTTTAATGTAATATCTTTGTATGTTTTATGTTTCTCGTCGTATAGACAAGGGTTTTCTTAGTATAAAATAATCAACTTTTCGTCATATGATTCCATGTTGCGCGCCTAGCTATCATCACGGCCAATAGATCAAAATATTGCCTGTAGGCAAAGCCCATGAGATGTTAAACAAAAAGTGAAAACACGCTTTCCGCTTGTGTACTGTTTCCAAATCGCATAAGCATAAGCATGAAAGTTTGGAGTTTGCAAACTTTCATGTTAACGTCTTATGATTAAGATTAAGTTTATGCTTATGTAATTCATTGTGAATGCTTCCATTAAATAACATGGACACAAGGTTTTATGCTTACGTTATGTTTATGTTTAATTTTCATTGTGAATGGGCCTTTAATATGTGTCTATATTCTGCAGGATGAAACTTCGTTAGGCCACGACGAGACTGGGAAGAATGAGGACTGCGTGGACCACAGCACTGATCCCGCACCAGAGGCGATAGCTGTACAGACTGCAGTGGGAATTAATTCTCCTGTGGTGGAACATGAAGCTGAGGTGAGTGTAGTGTACGAGACATGTTGCTTCTTCTTCTACTGATTTATATCATGTAATCCATTCCTCCTAGACGTCATTTCTATAAATATGTACTCATAGAACCTTTCATCTATATAATGGGGCCACTAACATTCATTAGACTAACAAGAAAGAGTTAGTTATGTTGTTATTGAAAAAGATCGTAAATTAGGACTACGAAATCATATTAATTCTTTATACAAGACAATTTAATTTTACCACCTAGTCTTATGGTTGAAAAGGAACTAGTTTTTCGAAAATATGGTTCAGGATCTTGTGTCTAGAAGCAGACTTTTCATTTTTCAATTTTACAATTTTCTAAATCTTTGAACTCAAAACTTTCTACGGCGTCTCGGTTATAGATTATAACTAGGAGTGTAATTTTATGGTGATTATTACACTTTTAGTACGTCACACTACTTTTGACCAATAAAACGGTATAAAAGGACGTATTTCAACCAATCATGGCTGCTTATCGCACAATTTTATCGCGTCCCTGGCATTTGTTTAATTTTATCGCGTCCCTAGCATTTGTTTCTTTGTTTGCCAGTATTTCAAACTGTGCTGGTCTGGACGTCAAAAAAAAAAAAAAAAAGTTGATGTACAGCACTTTCAAATATGACTCGCATTGGCATTCAAGAACAAGAATTAATAAAGATCACTGGTCATACCTATGCATCTTCCCTGAAATCCTATTTACAAGTAAATGAAGAGCACCATTCGGAAATCCTGAATAAGTTGAGGAATAAACCATGTACATCAAGGAGTTCCACTTCTTTTACGCACACGTCTAATATAAAACACTAACACCAACCACTAAAACATTCAAATTTGAAAATTGTACTTTCAATAATTGTTTCTTTTCAAATTGTTCATGTTTATTTTTTTATGTCATCATTGTTAATTAAAACTTTTCTTGTTTATTTCATCATCCCTAATTAAAACTTTTCTAACACTTGTTTATATTATTTAGGTTATGTTTGTTATAGCTTCTGCTATATGATATTATAGATAGTCACTTATCAGAGATTGTTTAATATTAAGTTTTATTGAAAATCATCTGTCAAGTGACGTTGATTACTGGGATCCGGATGACTGAAGTGGAATTCAAATGTTTTAATAAAAATGAAACTGAATCAACAAAGTCTTCTTGGCCAGTAATTGTCCACAGAGTTCAATGAAGATTCCATAGTTGGCACACCTGATAACATCACAAAATCATAACACACCACTTCCATCTAGCATGCATCTAGCGTAATATTTGTAATGTTGAGATGGTACGATAATACATTTGAAGACAGTTGTATATTCGTAAGTCAGTTAATATTTTGTTGTATTGGAGTACTTTGTTACTTCTAATCTTTATATACTTTCTTGTAATCGTGTAATAGTCAGTTAAATCCCACTCGAATTTTGATTTTCTCTAGATAAATCAAAACCTCCAGTGAGATTATTGTTGATTATTTTACCCTGATTTTTCAGACTAAAATAGTTTATTTTGGTGAATATTTCGTAAAGAAAAAAGCAACTTCGCACCATAAAGAAACTTAAAAAGTAATAAAATTAACATTTTTTTCTGTTGACTTACCACTTGCTGCAAACAGAGTTCGATCGATATACAGTAACACATCCAACAGAAATGTGCATAAATGCATGGTAGTTTTTAACGTCCTGTTAGATGAAGCAAAACCCAGTACTTATATTCAATTTTGATGACATCTGGGACATTTATGTGCCCTAAGTAGCACATTTGGAATACTGGGACAGGTGTCTGTAACCCTGTACTGTTTCAGAATATCCGGGATTTATAGACGTATAGTAAACCTACTTTATTTTTGCAATTTGCTGAAGTTGTATACATTTTGTCATACATATTCGTCTTTCTTCATAATATAACTTAAATATTTGATTTTCTGAATAAAAATAGCCGCCATGCTACTCTCGATACCTGTTTCAAATCTGTCACTATGTTTCAGGAGTGTTATGAAATACATAACAATTTTTTTTTTACAAAATCTTAACCTTTTCCTATCGATGTATAATCTGTATAAGTAATTTTTCCATAACTCTATATTATGTAATATATTTGCTTCAAATATTAATATATTTACTTACTATGTTAGGCCATTTAGGACATTTTATAAAAATGGACGACTGCTGGTTACTTTAGAACCAAGACCTGAAAATGAACAGTTTAAGACGTTTTCGTTGTATAAAAATGAACTTGAGTTAGGTGAACTCCAGCTAGATTTAACCAGAGATAATGAAATTGGCCATTGCAAAGTAGCAAACGACACGTGATCTCTGAATAAACGACGGACGATCTTTGTTTGGATTTTATTGTGAAAGTAATCAAGGATGTTGTTGTTGTTGTTTTCTAATGCCAGGCACTTGACAATAAAGTCATTTGACCTCTTGCACTCCAATATTTTTCAAAGATATTCTCATGGTCAGCCACTGAAGCACAGATTTTGAGGTGTTCCGAATCCATTTCTTGGTTTGAGTTGCACAATGGGCAGTTAGGGGACTGATATATTCCAATTCTATGCAGGTGTTTGGCCAAACAATCATGGCCTGTTGCCAATCTCATTGCAGCTACAGACGATTTTCGTGATAAATCGGGAATCAACTGTGGATTGTGATGCAGAGAGTTCCATTTTTCCCCTTGGGATTGTGTTATCAAATTTTGTTTGTTGAAGTCTAAGTATGTAGATTTAATAAATCTCTTCACAGAGTAATACGTAGATTTAGTAACAGGTCTGTAAGTAGCAGTGCTGCCCTTCTTTGCTAAAGCATCTGCATTCTCGTTTCCCAGGATTCCACAATGGGATGGTATCCATTGGAATACAATTCTTTTATTGAGTGATATTAATTGAGAGAGCATTTTAGTTATTTCTGCTGTTTGAGATGAAGGTGTGTGTTTAGAGACTATTGATAGAATAGCTGCTTTGGAGTCTGACAATATAACTGCATTCTTAAATTTATTGATGTGCCATAGAAGATTCCTGAGACTTTCACTTATTGCAATGATTTCTTCATCAAAACTTGTTGTTCCATATCCAAGAGATCTATAAAGTGAGAAGAGACAGGACGTAACACCTGCACCAGCACCTTGTTCTCTGGGGATCAAGGATCCATCGGTGTATAAATGAAGCCAGTTTTGTGGAGGGTACCTAATATTAATTAAGTAATCAAGGATGTTAGTCATAATAGAAAGCTGCGAAATGCAAACTTTTCTAAAAAAGAAAAAGATGATTTAGTAGATATAATTACTTACTTACTTACTTACTTACTTACTTACTTACTTACTTACAAATGGCTTTTAAGCAACCCGAAGGTTCATTGCCGTCCTCACATAAGCCCGCTATCGGTCCCTATCCTGTGCAAGATTAATCCAGTCTCTATCATCATATCCCACCTCCCTCAAATCCATTTTAATATTATCCTCCCATCTACGTCTCGGCCTCCCCGAAGGTCTTTTTCCCTCCAGTCTCCCAACTAACACACTATATGCATTTCTGGATTCGCCCATACGTGCTACATGCCCTGCCCATCTCAAACGTCTTGATATAATGTTCCTAATTATGTCAGGTGAAGAATACAATGCGTGCAGTTCTGTGTTGTGTAACTTTCTCCATTCTCCTGTAACTTCATCCCGCTTAGCCCTAAATATTTTCCTAAGCACCTTATTCTCAAACACCCTTAACCTATGTTCCTCTCTCAGAGTGAGAGTCCAAGTTTCACAACCATACAGAATAACCGGTAATATAACTGTTTTATAAATTCTAACATTCAGATTTTTTGATAGCAGACTAGATGATAAAAGCTTCTCAACCGAATAATAACACGCATTTCCCATATTTATTCCGCGTTTAATTTCCTCCCGAGTGTCATTTATATTTGTTACTGTTGCTCCATGATATTTGAATTTTCCACCCCTTCGAAGGATAAATTTCCAATTTTTATATTTCCATTTCGTACAATATTCTGGTCACGAGACATAATCATATACTTTGTCTTTTCGGGATTTACTTCCAAACCGATCGCTTTACTTGCTTCAAGTAAAATTTCCGTGTTTTCCCTAATCTTTTGTGGATTTTCTCCTAACATATTCACGTCATCCACATAGACAAGAAGCTGATGTAACCCATTCAATTCCAAACCCTGCCTGTAATCCTGAACTTTCCTAATGGCATATTCTAGCGCGAAGTTAAAAAGTAAAGGTGTTAGTGCATCTCCCTGCTTTAGCCCGCAGTCAATTGGAAAAGCGTCAGATAGAAACTGACCTATACGGACTCTGCTGTATGTTTCACTGAGACACATTTTAATTAATCGAACTAGTTTCTTGGGAATACCAAATTCAATAAGAATATCATATAATACTTCCCTCTTAACCGAGTCATATGCCTTTTTGAAATCTATGAATAACTGATGTACTGAACCCTTATACTCCCATTTTTTCTCCATTATCTGTCGAATACAAAAAATAGTATATATAAATTCTGCTAAAATATAAAGATGTTTTCTCGAAGGACCAATTCTCTAACCTAAAATATTAAAGAGAGGGCTTGGATAGGGATTAAATATGATTTTAATTCTAGAAACACATTACACAAAGACTCCGGAAGTTTGAAACTGTGTTGCGAAAATATTAAAAAAGGATCTAGAAAATATTTGGTAGATGAGAAGGTAAATTACAGTACAGTTCCCACTATTCGAGGTTCTATGTTGTCCGAACCGAATTAAAAAAAAAAATTACTGTAAAGAAAGTCGCGTTTCCATGAGCGTCAAGTGATTCAATTGTTTCGAGCCTAAATGCTGCCGTCTTCTACTGTAATCGCCTGGAATTCATATTAATTTGATTTGGTCGTTCTGTTTAATCTGTTGAGTAAAAAGTTTATCTAATTTCTTTTCAAAACGCACTTTTCAGTAGCCATCTGTTTTATCCGAGATTTTGCTTGTCTGAGATAGTCTTGGTCCACATTAACATTGTTAGCATCTATAGTAGTTTCATCATCATCATCATCATCATCATCATCCTTCACGAATTAGGCCTCTGTAGACCTGTTTCGGCCCATCTAGCAGTCTTCTAAAAGGCCTTCCTGGTCGATGATGTCCTCTAGGTTTACACTGCATCATAATTTTTGGGATTCTTGAATTTTCCATTCTTCTTACATGATCTAGCCAATTTAATTTGTATCTGTTGATTTTTTTCTTCTACTGACTCTACTTCTAATTGTTCTAAAATTTCTTCATTCCTTTTTCGGTCTAAAAGAATATATCCTGCTGTCCTCCTGAAAAATTTAATTTCCGTTGCTTTGATTCTGTTCATGTCTTTTTTTTTTTTTTTCTTTAATGTCCAAATCTCGCTTTTGTATGAAAGGGAGGGTAATGCTAGTGTGTTATATATTTTTATTCTTGTAGATTTTTGTACTAATTTAGCTTTTAATGTATTGTTTATTATTCCTAGAATTTGTGTAAATTTGGTAATTTTTTGGTCACATCTTTTTCATTTTGATAAGATATTTCACAACCCAGACAATTGAAATTTGTACTTGTTCGAGGTATTGGTTATTGTGTAGTATCTTACTTCTGACTGGGTCTTGTCCTATATATGCCATTACTTTTGATTTTTGTGCTGAAATTTCCATCCCAAAATCTTTTACTATTTTATTTAATGTATATAATCCTCTTTGTAAATTATCCTCTGAATTGGAAATTATGACTTGATCATCGGCATAGAGTAAGGTATTTAATGTTAGAGCACTGGTTATTTTGATTCCTGATGTGTAGATTTGGTTCCATTTTAAAATAATTTCATTTATATAAATATTAAATAAAGTTGGTGATAGTGGACAACCTTGTCGAACTCCATTATTAACTAATTTTCTTTCGGATATACAGTTATTTATTTTGACACTTATTTTGCTGTCTGTGTATATTTCTATTATATTTTGCAATAGCAAATTTGGAATATTTTTATCTTGTAATATGTCGAATAAAAGGTCTCTTTGGACTTTATCAAAAGCTTTCACAAAATCAATAAAAGCTATATGGGTTTCTAAATTAAATTCTCTTCTTTTTTCTAACAATAGTTTGATACTAAATAATGGATCTACACATGATCTTCCTTTTCTAAAGCCATTTTGACACTCCAGAAGGAAAGTTTCAGCATGTTTTTTTAATTGTTCATTTAAAATCCTACTAAATACCTTATAACATATGTTGAGGATACTAATCCCTCTATAGCTCAGTTGGGAGAGCGTTGGTACGTTTAACCAAAGGTCCCGGGTTCGATACCCAGCCCCGAAACAATTTTTCCCTCAAAATTATTCAAATCAACTTTACAGGGAGTTATACCTGAAAGCTTGATTTGCATAATACACGTCACTGTTCGTTAACAGAAAACCACAATTTAAGTCACACAGAGTTAGTGTGCACTCGAAGTTGGTTGCTTGATGGTTGTCAGCCTACTTTGAGGTCTGTGGATATAGAGGGGAAAATTGGATCGGTGTCTGGTAGAGTTCCCGGGTAGCTCAGTTGGGAGAGCGTTGGTTCGTTTAACCAAAGGTCCCGGGTTCGATACCAGGCCCCGGAACAATTTTTCCCTCGAAATTATTCAAATCAACTTTACAGGGAGTTATACCTGAAAGCTTTATTTGCATAATACACGTCACTGTTCGTTAACAGAAAACCACAATTTAAGTCACACAGAGTTAGTGTGCACTCAATGTTGGTTGCTTGACGGTTGTCAGCCCACTTTGAGGTCTGTGGATATAGAGGGAAAAATTGGATCGGTGTCTGGTAGAGTTCCCGGGTAGCTCAGTTGGGAGAGCGTTGGTACGTTTAACCAAAGGTCCCGGGTTCGATACCCGGCCCCGGAACAATTTTTCCCTCGAAATTATTCAAATCAACTTTACAGGGAGTTATACCTGAAAGCGTGATTTGCATAATCCCTCTATAGTTTTCAACATTTTGTTTATCTCCTGTTTTATATATGGGAATAATTACACTATTTTTCCATTCTTCCGGTAAATAAATAATTATTTTATTATAATTTTTAATCTAGTTTTCTACAAAATTAAATCCAATTATTATATATGCTATGAACATAACATGTATGTTATACAGAATCCAACAATTGAAACTTTTCTTTATTTTTTTTTTCAGATTGAAATACATAAAAAAGGAGATAATAGTCCTGTTAAGACAACTTTGGATACAACAAAGGAAAAGCAGATTGCAGTCTTAAGACCTCAGGTTTTGCCGTTACAAACTAAATTTGACTCTGATGTGCATTTCCTTCCTGGAGTCGATGATTTGGACGGTCAGAAAACAGGAAATGTAAATAACAATCCCACATGTGATGTAGATGTAGCAGACGAAGGTAATTCTCGCAAACTGCAAGATGAACCTTTTCGGACTGATGGCGTACTCTCTCGATCAATTCCAGTGACTAGAAAGAGGAGATGCGAAGAACTGTGTCGCCTAAAGGTTGAGTTTTATTCTAAACGTTTAAAATATTTGGAAACCGAATCCAAAATTAAAGGAAGAATCTTTGAAATCGAAAAGAAAATTAGAGAAATTGAATTTGCAAAACTAGAAAATGGATTATTCATGTAATCATTTTAAAATCAAATTATTTTCTGAAACAATGTGCTTCTTATTGTTAATAGGTCAACATATGTAATAACATAATTTATTTGTAAGATGTATAAATAATTATAATGATATCCAATGTCTTTCTTGAATATGTTAATAATTTTCTTGTAGTTCTTACTGTGGTTTCTTGACAATTCGTTCCAAGAAACACGACAATTCATCCCACCGCGATATAATTTGTAGGGTCCAGGGGAAAAACCTGCTAAGTCACATTTTACTGTTTTCACAGGAGAGAAAGTTAAAAGTTTCAAGGTCCATTACATTCTATTGTCTCTGAGGTATGATTCTTCAAATATTTCTGGCTTTATCAAGTTTTTACTCTGTATAATTAAACCACAGAAATCTCTACTGCCTGAGGTATTACATGACATCCAAAACAAAAAATTGATAATTTTGGACTTAACAGGTTTTCCTCCTGGACCCTATTCTGTAGGAAGAAGGCAGGCTTTTTTTGGAAATGATTTTAAATCATTTCAGAACAATTTTTCGATATGAATTTAGAATGAGACCAAATTATTTTGAAATTATTTGAAATTATCCCACAACAATTTTTCTCCATTGCTTAACAACATTCGCGAATTAAGAACAAGGCTAAAATCGTTTCTCGTTTGTAGAATTAAAACAGAATTAAGAAGTAGGAATTATGAAACGACACATCTGAGAAAGGAAAATCCAAATTAATTTGGAAAGGATATCGTATACAATCATAAAGAAAGAAATAAGAAATCGGAGTGGAGATTCTACTGCTGTAAGTTAGCAGTCCGAAGCGAGACCAATAAATCATCACTTATGCAGGAGATACTAAGGTAGGATGGCCAGATCTTTTCCTCCTACACTGCGTACTTCGCTGATTAGGAACATATTTCAATAATCAGACTTCAGAGGCATACAAACAATTGTTCTTCCTCTGACACATATCGTCAAGTGAGATGTACTGCCTGATAATAGATGTACATATCAGTCCGAGACCTCAATCAGGGGTAATTTTGTAGTAATAAGAAAGGATTAGTAATTATATGTTTTTTAAGTCGTCACGGTGGTTTATAGTTGCTAGAGCACTGGACTTATCCTGTGGACCTAGGTTCGATCCCCAGGGCAAGTCCGTGGTCCAATAATACTTGGGTGTTCTCCCAGGGACCCGGTTTCCCTGTGATATCCCAACAATCTCCATTATCATATCATTACGGGTTTAGTGTAGACCAATCTCGTGGGCAACGACTATCCCTAAATTTGTCTAAATATGATTGAATGACGTAATCAAGTACCCACCATTTGTAATAAAAAAAATACATGTTATATAACTTGGAAGTGAAAAAAAAAGTATCGCCCAATTTTGCCCTTACTTTCGAACAATTAAAGATAGCAACCCTGCGCATGGTTCAGGCATATTGATTTCTTATTTTCATTTCGAGGCGCCTTTGAATTGGAAATCGTAACATCTGATAACAGCAGTATTGCATCTCTTTTACCAGATCATAAATCACGGCAGTCTTGATCTGTATCCATGCTGATCATATAGGTAAGTGTACTTTCGCTGTTACTGGTTTTGTGTTTATATTGTACCTGAGGATTATTATTTACATTCAGTTTTAAAACCCAAGTAAGTACGGTTTATTTCCGCATGAAATACCGCATATTGTTACGCCGTTCCCAATGAGGCAGTAAGTTACGTTATTTCTTTCTCACGATGGGACTCTGTCTTAAACCAAGTACTTAACATCATTTCAAAACATTTACAGTAAGAGATATTACTGTACTTCTATGCATCTAATTTAATGGAAGTTTCTATTTTACTCTACGTGGGCCCAAAATGAAGAAATGTCATTCATTCCTTGTATACTATTGCCTTCCATTAACTTCGAATTGCAATCATTCATTGTTACGGTAATCAAATTATATCTAGAAGAAATCTTTTAAATTTCGTAATTATTTACTTAACCTCACTGTGAGTTTACCATATTTGACACATAGGAGTAGTAGCGTTTGATTGTGGGGATCGTGTTGCGCTGTGTACCACCCTCCGCAGGTGCAGTGTTGCCGCGACCTACTCACGAAAATCAGGAAGAAAATCATCGAAAAAAAAACAGGAGATAACAGTAGATTAATTAATTTCCTCATTCTATTATATTAATTACAAAACAATGTATAGTATAAAAAGATGATAGTGTTGTGTAACTACAGCCATCTCTAGCCAATTTATGTAACTAAGTCCATCAACACGTGCAACAATACATAAAATATGTTTGGTAGAACTTTTGTCGGCATTATCTTTCTGTGTTTTCCACTGCCGTTATATTTTGGACAATAGCTACAGTTTTTGTAAGCCCACAAGTTACCTTTGTCGCAATTTTTGAATCTGGACAAATATTCTTTTCTCCCTCCATAGTGTTTATTTTTGTAAAATCACTCGTAAAACCTGATCGTTTTTTGTCCTAAAGTGTCTGATCTTTTCAAATACGGTACTTTGTGTTCCTGCGTGCATTTCCAAACCTATTTTTCCTCTTAGGGGTAGAAGAGGACCGATGCACCAGAATTTAAGAGGTGATTGTACATGTTATATATCAAAACTTGTAATACAATTTTCCTTCGATAAAGCATCTTTAAGTAGAAAAAAAAATAGTCTTTGCCCAATGTTTACAGCACTCTATTGCGGTAACTGCCTGGGAGAAATGATTGATTGCTATACAAGCAGATAGGTAAAAATAATCTTAATAGTAATGTACGGCATTGATTCTTTTTTATACAAATTAAACCGTTTAGTCACGAATTAAATGGAATAATTTCGAAAATCGTTAAAATAAATCTTTCACCTCAGCGGACTGCCGTGTGTCACTGAATACATCTGAGGAGGAGGGAAAGGTAAGGAGTGCAGGCCGTGCTTGTCAGAATTAGCAATAGCCGTGATGTTGCCAAATGTTTCACGGAAACATAACGATTTCGTCTAAAATGGTGAACGTTAGAGAAAAAACTTACTTAGATTTTTCAAGTCTCTCCTCATGATCTATTACCAGTTTCATTTTGGTGCAGTGGTTACCTTCCATTCTGTATATTGAGAGAGAGAGAGAGAGAGAGAGAGAGAGAGTTTGTGTAGTTGCGAGCGTATTGAAAATCCGAGCATAGTACCACTTATGACTTTAGCATGCCCAAAAGGCAGGAGAAATTCAGACTTTTGACAAAGAAATCAGTAGAGCAGTAGAGTCCATTGAAAAACAGGAAATCTCCTGGTAAATCAGTAGATATGGCAACACTGCGCAGGCGTGTTTTTCAGCAAGTTAAAGGTTAGATTAGCTGATATACCGGTAGTTCAGTAACAAGAGACCGAAGACTGTGACAAGGTTAGAGAGGGTAGCTAAATGACAGGAGACAAAGAATTGTGAAAAAATTAGAATGGGTGTGAAGGTTACTTATGCACTTGTCACTAGAGTAAATTGCTGAAATACAAACGCCTAGGATTTATATCTTATATACCCAAAATCGTGCGTGAATGAAGTACACCGCCATATTTCCTGAATGTGACGTAATTTGTATAGCATATAAGTAGTTTGTTGCAAGATGCTTGAAAGTTTTTCCAATAAGTCAGATTCTGCAAACAGGCCTAGATATTAGTTTCTTTATCGTCTCTTTCAGTTGTCATGGATGTCATTAAGATGGAACCAGATGTCGACCCATTGGCTATAGAAACAAATGAGAACACAGACTCAGAAGAGAAGAAGGCTTTCTCACAGGTAAATTGAAAGTCTTTGACATTTATTTTTTATACCTACAGAGTGATGCAAAAAATATATATATACGCTGTTTAATTACCAATAACTTTCAAATTAATTCACGGAAACGTCTTATTTTCGGTGAAAGTGTAGCTTAATGTTCGAAGTATTGAAATCACTGTAGGTGTTCGAAGTCGTCGACTGTAACGTGTCCAGTTGAATATCTGCACAGGAACGTGCGATGGATTCTGGTAGCTCATCCAATATGCGTGACTTTTGTCGATAAATGACGTCCTTTAGTGTTCCTGACAAGTGTTAGGTTTGGGAAATGTAGTGAATTCTACTATCTGGGTCGTCATCGTTCATTACGTATACCAATCTTGGGGTGTGACTCACCTCGGTTTCACCAGCGTATAGGTAACTAAGTATGGACACTTCGCGTCGGTACTTTGATGTAGCCGGACTGATTTGAACGACCTTCAAGCCAGCTAGAGCGTGAGATTCTGTTTTCTCCCTAGAGTTGGCGCTGACATCACACCAGCTAGCAGTCGACACAGCGGAAATATAACACATAATTAATACATCTAGGTACATTATGTACTCAAAATAAATCGGATCCATAAAATAATAAATCCGTCAATAACTGTAATGTCTAGACTCTAGAGTTCCTTTATAATGAGAGTTGAGACGTTGACCCCAACAACAATTAAAATATAGTTAATTCCCGATTTACCACGAAAATCGTCTGTAGCTGCATTTAGATTGGCAACAGGCAATGATTGTTTGGCCAAACATCTGCATAGAATTGGAATATATCAGTCCCCTAACTGCCCATTGTGCAACTCAAACCAAGAAATGGATTTGGAACATCTCAAAATCTGTGCTTCAGTTGCTGGCCATGATAATACCTTTGAAAAATATTGGAGTGCAAGAGGTCAAATGACTTTATTGTCAAACGCCTATCATTAGAAAACAACAACAATTAAAATATGTAATGATTTGATAGCATTGAAAATGGAAAAACAAAACTCTTATGAGAAGTAAACCCATATACCTGTATTATATTATATACAAATATTAAACGAATTTGATACATAATTTTATAATGTATTATATTATAATATAATTTATTATATCTGAAATAAAAAAATTATTATTACTACTAGTTTGTCACTGAGAAATAAGGAAAAGCTGTTCACTTGAATTTATTTGAAGCAAAGCGTTACTGGATTATGCAATAAGGTAGGCGATGTTTGGATCCTGTGTCTCAACTCTATACTCAGTTATTATCTTATCGTATGCTCGATTACACTAACCTCTAGCGCTTGAAAGTGGAACTAAACGCCGGCGCACAGAGAAACAAAACACTGGAAAATTCGCTCAGTGTCCATTCTTTATAATCCCTATTCGCTGGTTTCACGGGCTTCTATGGTGAGCGAGTGAATTGTATCAGAGCACGGGAGTTCGCTGGACTTGTTGCTGTTACAGGTCGTCCAGAACATTGTTTGTGCACGTCCTAAACACAGTCTTCGGCTTCAAATTTGTCTCGAATACGCGCAATTGTTACACGTGTCGGTGACTGTGTTAGATACTCATTTCGCCATTGGCGCTGAACCTCATTAATGTTTTCGTACGTAATGTACCTTCTTTTCATCGAATGTCAGCCTTGTACCAACCATGGTTTACTCACGTAACCAACAATGGCGGCGGTTGCTATTTAACCTACAACAAAACGAAACAAAACAATGCTTGTGTGGCGACTGCCATTTAACAAGAGAACATTAAACTATTAAACTACCAAACATGAGACGTTTCAGTCAATTAATTTAAAAATCATGGGCAATTAAACATGTACACATTTTTTGGGCCATTCTGTATATGCCATGGATATCATATTATTATTTATTATTCAAGACGTGATAATTATTTCACCAAAGCCATTTTAGGGTTGAATGTTTAAATCGTCTTACAGAATTAAGATTTAAGTTTTAACATAAAAATAAGCTGTATTGAATGGGTTAAAGTTCCAAAACTTCACAATCGTACATTATAAAAGGTATATACTAGTTTATCTAAACGATTAGAGTGATTAACTGAATAAGCCTATTATGAAATACAGAGCCCAAGAAGACGGATGCAAGTCCTGTATTTAAATACATTTTGGTATGAATTACCAGAGTCCAACTTGTAACAGCTAAATTCAAATGCAATACAGCAAATTTAATCTACTGACATATTTTATCTCTACATTGTCCAGGATGTCAATTTACTGAATCTGCACCCAACTCAGATAAAAACAGAATGTAAGAACATCAGCTATGATGTCATATCAGAGTTGCAACATGGTGAAACTCCAGTGGCAATTAAAGATCCCAAGATAAAGTGTGAAGCTGAGGTGAGTGAAGATCATATGGTGCGCTATATCTTTCAATACTTTTAAATCTTTTTAATATAATTGTGTTTTTTTGTATTTGAGGATCTCGGGCGTAAAACATAGTAACTGACATTTCAGTCAAAAATGAGATATCTAGCGTATAATATGGTATCTTACATTCTGCTTCTAATGCAGTAGTCGGTTTTCCAACATCTCAACAGATGGCAGAACTATACAGATTTTTTAACTACCTAATAACTTCAAATCAGTAAAACGTCACTTACCATGTTTTACTTACGAATTCCTCAATATTATGAAAAAGCATTTTGCCAAGGCATGTAGCACGTATGGGCGAATCCAGAAATGCATATATAATGTTAGTTGGGAGGTTACAGGGAAAAAGACCTTTAAGGAGGCCGAAACGTAGATGGGAGGATAACATTGAAATGGATTTGAGAGATGTGGGATATGCTAGGAACTGGATTAATGTTGCTCAGGATAGGGACTGATGACGAGCATACTTGAGGGCGGCAGTGAACCTCCTGGTTCTCTAAAAGTCATTTGTAAGTATGGTAATGCATTTCCCTTTTAAGTTTATAATAATTTTGACTGAAATCTTATTCAATTATGCATTTTTTCTATTTGTACAACTTTAACAGCGCTCAGTAACTTTTGTTTTATGGTATTGTCATTAAAAGTCTCAGAAAGCAATTTTAATCAATGGTCTTTTGTTGAAATATGTTTTTAGTCATTCCTATTATTCTTAAACATTCTGAAATTTGATTTCTTTACCAGCTTATTTTTTTCATTTTCCTGGAATATTAATCATTAGACCATGAAATGCAAAAAATCATCTAAGGCTTCGTGAATATATATATACATATATATATACTAGACTGTGGTACGCAGTGCCATCACCTGTTCTGGATTCATGACGAGAGAATCTGGCAAACGTGTATGGCATTGAAAATTGGTTGATTATTTGTTTAGTAAATTTATACACTCTTTCTATTTTCTCTGCTTTCCTCCTTCAGGAACAGTATTGTGACTTGGACGCAGTGAAGGAAGAGCTAAAACTAGAAGTAACAACAGAGGAGTACGAGATTCTAGCTGAAAGGTGAGTGTAGTGCGCAAGACTTCATTTCGTCCTTTCATTCATTTATTAAAAATATATATCGCAGAGGTACCAACTATTACGTATTTCCAATAATCATTACGACGTAGCAACATTTTCACTGCATATAACACTGTGTACCAAGATTCATGATGAGGTTTCAGGACGGTTATATTGTCGGGATGAAATATAATAGACATATCACACAGGTGTAAACTGAAAGACTCAACCCTCTGCGTTTTCCTGAAGTTGGTATTAAAAACAAAAGACATGCAGTATTCAATACTCTAGTAACGATTGTACAGAAGATAGATGTTCAGCAAGATGCTCCATTAGTTAAGCCCTTGCGTAAAAAAAAACATGTCCGCGTTTCAAGAACACGAGTATTTAATTTATTAACTAGTTTATTTTAGACATTATCAATGGTATGTATGCAGTAGTTCATTTATTAGGTGTAGTATTTACTAAGAAACGTTAGGAAAATATGCAGTGTTCTGAAAAAAGGTTCCAGTGTTTAGAGAGGAGGTAGCATGCATCAAACCGAGAAATAAAAATCCTGCAAACATCGGTCCTAAAATTAATATCTAAGAAATAAACAGATGTTTATCATAACTGTAAGAGGAACATATCTTCCACTGTGAGCTCTTTGGCAAGAAACAAATGAGAAAACAGAATGCAGCCGTTTGTCACTATAATCTTTTCGCTGTAAGAAAAATCCTAATATAAACAATAGCACGTGACTGAAGTGAGGCTTCATTGGCCACTGTTTGGCGCCATAGATTCTCAGTACGTGTTCCCGCCTACTGTTGTACATTCTGTTTCATGTTAAACATTTTCCGTTACTCGTCAAGTAGGCCTAACCTCACTACTATGCATTCGTTTGCTTAGAAAACATTTACTTTATAATTATTGTATTTAAAACTCACTTAACTTATTATATACATTTAAGACTATTTGTTTTTCTCCGCTTTTGAGAGGGTTTCCACTCTTATATTTAATAACCACACACACCGAGGATGCAGAAGCCATACTTCAGTACCACGTGCTTACGTGAACAACTACGAGCTCAAGTGATGCCAGCTTGTATAAGAATAGACTACCTCGGTATTACTGTTGGTATTCATCCGCGTTCATAGTACTTAACAAAACATAAAGGTAGCTTTTCTTTTACATATCGTTTTACATATGAGTGAAGTTATATTTCATTGTATTTATCAACTAAAATTCAATTTTTTATTTTCAAATAATACAAGATTGTGGTTTCCAAATACGAACTATATTTTCCTGCGTCATGTGAGTGTTTCGACTGGGAGCCAATCACGGGTATGGCAGCAACGTACTTATGTTTATATTAGGATTTTTCTTACAGCGAAAACAGTATACGTAATAGTTTCGTGTCTGTTGAACAGGAGAATGTTTTGTTTCTTCCCAAAGAGCTCACAGTGGAAGATATGCTGCTTTTACAGCAATGGTAAACATTTTGCTCATTTCTCAGGAGATATTATTTTTAGAACCCATGGTTATAGGACTTTTATTTCTTGTTTGAAGCATGCTACCTTTTCTCTAGGCATTGGAAACATTTTTTCACAACACTCTGTATAATTAGAAACAAAATTACCTTTCATTGCTCGCGCTGCCACAAAATTACTGTTCTTATGTTAAGTATCAGAACTTCAGGACAAAATTTCATCACGTCTAGTTTATATATCTGTACTGTTTATAATACTTAACTTACATGTTAGATAACATAATACCATTATTAATTCGCAAAATTTCTTCTGCACTCAGCATTTTAGTTAATGGTTTAATCAATTTCCTCCATTAAGATCTTCTTGCTATGCAAGATTCTGAAAGAAGGTGTGGTGCACTGGTGGTATATAAGTAAGGAGTTGCTAGTGATCCTTCATTTTAGCTTCTATGATTTTTCTCCCTTCTGGATATAAAATAGCGGGCCTACCCCCACTTGTGGGCGAAGGTAAAGTCCAAACTCTTCCAGTCTTCCACGTCTTTCAGTGTGTATTTGAATTTTGGATTTGAATATCATTGTGTAACTAGATTATGTAGGTATGTAGACATTGAATTTGCAACCACTTTACCTGATTTCCATCTACGGTCTTATTTCTGTGAACAGCATTGTCTTTAACTCAATTAGCAAGTGACACAAAATCGTTTTTCTATATTGTTATAACCAGGAATGCTTTCTTTTTCTTTGCTTTTGATGCCAATTCCGTCTAATGTTCAGGAATATAGGCTTGAATATTACTCTTGTGGCGAACTCTTTTAGTTACACCAAAATCGGCATCATTTGGGAGCAAACTGTGATCCTTTCTCAACGATAAACAACGAAGGTTAAAAACTGATGGTAACTTCGCAAATTTTAGTATTTTAATTTAATTACTATCATCCGTGAAATTACTCAAAATGGTGGCACCACTTCTATCACGATCATCCACCTCTCTGTCATAAACAGATCCAGAATAATGAGAATGGATTTCACTTACCTCATATATCAGAAAATTATTATTTTCAAATTACTTAATATATCAAAGTTGACTTAGAATGTTTAATTTTAACCACAATTTTTGTTCAGATCTCTAAATACATAAATTCAGATCACATTCAGAATAACTGAAATCTACTTTAGAGCCAGCTATTTTCAAAGAACTAGTGATAAGCTAGGAAAAGGTATTGGACATGGCCCACTATATTAGTACTAAACAAAGTACCCATGCCAGCTAGAAGTACACAAGTATGTATGATAAAAGATGGCAAGGAGATACATAATTCTAGTCATAATCCATTTTTTCCCTGGTAGATATGTTCGTTTCATAATTAAATACTCAGTTGCCGTCTTAAAAAATCATCTATATGCTAAATACTCCACATAATATTTTAATTATATCTTTGTGATTGAAAATCTGTATTTTTATCTCAAATTTTTATCTATATATTTTTTTCATGTCCCCATTCATGTACAACCATTGTTGTAAATTGTGTTATTCTCTGTCTATAGGCAAGCCTTGGAAGGTCAGATAGTAAAAATAAAAAATAAGGAACACAGACTTTCAAATGTGTTAAAGGTGGACATGTACCACTTTTTTATACAGGATCTCATTATTTGGTTGAAGCTGTTTTCGCAGTCCAAAGAAATCAGTATGCAAATGTATTCGACAGTTGTAAAACTTCCAAAAGCAACTTTACATGTAGCTTTGAAAAATGCTCACTTTATGGGGGCACGTTAAATATAGGGGACATCTTCATCGTGTAGTGAATACTTTCCTTTACTATGAGTCAGCAAGTACCTTGTTCGATTTCCAGCTATCCTGAAAAAAATCTGATAGTGATCGAGAAAATGAGAAGGCACTACTTGTAAAGAGATCATTAAGAAAGCTAATAGCCCCTTTGGGGGGCTGATGTTAATCCTGTGTCATCTAGTAGCTATGCAGTTATCTTCCAGGTGCGACGTAATCAAAATTATATTAAACACAAACACACTATCCTTCTGAATTTACTATAGCAAGCTACTCCAATTTTTTTTACTTTAGTTTTTTGAAACAGCCCCAGGTCTTTAAATATTCTGTGTGCATTATTATGTAGATATTCATTGTTAACTCTTCTGCTACCATAATTTCTTTCACATCTTACTGTGGTCAAGATCATATCACAATCTTTATTAAGTATTTAGAATATTTAATAATGTATGTATTACGGAGTGTAGAGCTACAGAAAATTTATAAATGTAAAGTAATATTCTTATTTTTAAAAGTACAAGTTGGTTAAAAAATCTCTATCCATTTTGTTGTCAACGTGTACCAAATTAACGAATTTTAGATATGTTATTCATAACACTATAAGATAACATAGAGTAAATTTTAACTTGTCTTCCTTCCATTTCAATGCAGACTTCTCAACTCTATACAATTTTCACAAAAGACAGCTACAAGCTATGAATGTCACAGTATTATAACATAGATTGGAAATTATTTCAGATTACTGTTCAAATTTATAAACTCGAGTAAGTTACCATACCATATAACAGTGAATATCTCGAAAAGATTGGAAAATATTTCAGTTCATTGTTGCAATTAAATATTCGAAAACCATCTGTACAACAAGGAATATCTAAAAAATTTATAACAAAATAATTACTTCTAGAAATAACACACAAAATTATAAAATACAATGAAAATTAGAAACCAGCGTTCATGACAATATGAATAACAATATGAAAATGATGTAAATAACACAAAATCGGTATTTTGCAATTACACCAACTGAAAATGAAGAAAATTAAGCTACAAATTGAATTTTATATCCTGGAATTTCCACGACACAGACTACCAAGTGGGTTACAAGATCATTCCGCAAGAATAATTTGAATTACTGCTTAAAGTCTTAAAGTAGATTGATTATTTATTTGAATCGTTCCTTGTTGAAAGGAACCAAGTCCACATTTTTGTCAATTTAATTTTTTTATCGATTTGTAATGTAGAGAGCAAGCTGCTTCTGTTGGTGTTGGTTGTGCTTTATTTGAGGTGATCAATCTTGTCATTTGGTGTTGAAAGGAAACTAACTCCTGTAGATAGTGCCTTTCAACACGGAACGACGAAGATTCCAGGTTGGCGGCCCTGTGCTAACAGTATATTCTGCCTCCAATATTTCGCGGTTTTATGAGTCTGCAGAGACTGATTGTTGATTACTAGTTGTTTGTCGCATTAAATGTTCAGATTTGATTATTCTATACTTGATAACAGTACCAGATAATGGAAGACGGAATACACGAGAAATTGTAATCTTATTAGCCTATTACAGAAAGTCTATCCTGAAGGACGAGTTCCAATCAAAACAAGCAAACTACGAGATGTGAGGAAAGTTTATCGTTATGTTACTACATCAGGAGATAGCAAAGATTTCTATGATGAAATATTGCAATGGCCAACGGAATAAAAAGAAAACCTACTTTATTGAAAACAGTAATTTATTTGCACTGTTCTTCTGTATTTACCGAATAATAATATTGGTTAATTCAATCAAATAGTATGGATATTTCAAAAACGTTTTATTTTCTGAGTTATTCTCATTACAAAGGTGTATGATTACAGTAAATATTCTTTGTATTTTATGAAAATAATGTATGTTATACTGCACCATGCAAGTAACATGTTTCATAGTTGATTTATTTTCTTAAGACATGCATTACAGGTAATTTAATAAATTCCCAATTTTTTTTTCTTATAGGCCAAAATGTGTTTACATTTTTATAAATTGAGCATTTCCATGTTGAAAGGAACTAAGTCCAATGACGTGTTTCCTAGATTGGAAAGATTCTAATGACTGTGTGAATATTTTTAAGAGTCTAAACTAATTCTGTATGCCTATATTTTATGTGCACATTGTATTTTGGTTTAATCTTCGATAGATTACTCACAAAACAGTTTTTTTCGATTATCTCAAAACTTTAAAAAGTAGACTTGGTTCCTTTCAACAATAACCGATTCATTTGTGTTTTGATTATTCTAAATGTTATAAGACATGTTATAATGAAAAATCATCAGTGGAGTAATATTGCCCCCTCTTAGGTAGCCTGTGTTCTAATTTTTCTGATTTTTCAACATTAACCGTTAAGAGAAAGTTGTCTGTATTCAGGGTATATTTCCATTTCATTGACAGTTATAGCTATGCTGGTGCCCAAGGAAATGAAATACCACAGTGCGACGATATTTCACGTAAACAACACTTGACCATGGGTCAGAGGCGGGAAAACTGTTCTGATGAACTGAAGACACGCAAAGACAATTGGAATAAATGTAATCCTTCAGACAACAATATAGCGACTTCCTCGTCTCTTAAAAGTCAACACACTGGCAAGAAACTATTCAAATGCGAAATTTGTGAAAAGTGTTTTGCGCGTTCCGAACATCTGAAGAATCATGCACGTACACACACTGGCGAAAAGCCATTCACATGCGATGTTTGTGGAAAGTGTTTCTCGGAGTTGGGACATCTCAAGATTCATACACGCATTCACACGGGCGAGAAACCGTTCACATGCGATGTCTGTGGAATGTGTTTCTCTCGATCAAATCATCGGAAAAGTCATGAACGTCTGCATACAGGTGACAAACCATTCAATTGCAACGTCTGTGGAAAGCGTTTCTCGCAGTTGGGATATCTCAAAGCGCATGAACTCACACATACAGGCGTCAAACAATTTAAATGTGATGTTTGCGAAAAGTGTTTTTCGTGTCCTCGATACCTTAAAACCCACGCACTTGTACATAAAGGCGAGAAACCTTTTAAATGCGATGTTTGTGGGAAATGTTTTTTGCGTTCGCTGTATCTGAAAAGCCATTTACTTCAACACACTGGCGAAAAACCATTCAAATGCGATGTCTGTGGAAAGTGTTGCACCCAGTGGGCGCATTTGAAATCCCATCAACGCGTCCATGTTGGCGGCAAGCCTTTCAAATGCGAAGTGTGTGGGAAATGTTTTTCTGGATTGCAATATTTCAAAAAGCATGTACGCCTGCATTCAGGCGAGAAGTCAGTCTAATTCATTGGCTTAGGAATGTATGGCTTGAAGTATTTGTATATTTCACAAGAAGCGCTTCCATTTTATTGATAGCTATAGCTATACAGGTACTCAACAAAATGAAATACCACGAACTAAAGCTTTCCACGTAGTGCCTCACGACAAAACTTTTAGAGAAACTAAGCAGGCTTCCAATAGATAATCGAGTAGTAGGATAGATATATAAATTATTAGAAAACAGGACCCAAAAGTTCAGACTAGGAAAAGAAATATCGGAACAAGGAAATGTAACATCAGGCGTTTCTGAATGGGCGGTTCTTGCACCTCTATTGTTTTATATATATATATATATACGATATAAATAGAAATACTACTCAGGTAAGATTATTCGTGGACGACTGTATAATATATAGACAAATTAGTGATGAATCCGATGATGAAGCATTACAAAACGATCTTAACGTTATTGAAACCTGGGCGACAGAAAATAAAATGAAAATCAGTGTCAGTAAAAGTAAGTCAATATCCTTCTGTAGAACACATAAAGAAATTTGTCTCAGATATCAGCTGAATGGTACATCGGTGCCATAAGTGAACACTTGTAAATACCTAGGTATATATTTAAGTAACAAACTGGGTTGGGTATTTCTCTATGCGTATTCTTAGGAAAGCTAACCGAAGGTCAAAAGAATTAGCGTACAAAACCCTTGTTCACCCAATTATGGAATATGGAACAGTAGCTTGGGATCCATATAGACAAAACTAAATCGATTCTATAGAAAAGGTCCAATGCAGGGCAGCAAATTATATAAAAATGGGAGGGGGACATGGTGAAGAGATAGTAAAAGATTTAGGGTGGGAATTTCTGAAATCAAGACGGCGAAAAACCAGACTTAGTGCATTGTTTAAGGCACAAATGGGACACAAAGCATGGACCGACATCAGTGCTAGATTAGCAACACCATCATACTTAGGCAGAACTGATCATATTAGGAAGTTTAAATGTAGAAAACAAAGAACGGACGTGGCAAAATTTTCCTTTGTTAACCGCACAATAGTAGACTGGAACAGCTTACCTGCGGCAATCTTTCAGGGTGGTCGTCTTAATATCAATACATTTAAGGAAAGTGTTAAGATTAGACTTAAGTTGATATGTAATTAATTGAGGTGACTTGTAATTACTTAAGTTGAAAATAGTTAGGTTTAATATAAGTACTTACAAGTTAGATTTACTATAGTATAGTTTTATTTATAGTCCTTGGTTTATTGCATTTATTGATATATTTATAGTTAGAATTAAATTTACATTTATATTATTTTTATTACTGTAATTATTGTAATATTATTGTACATTATATATGACTCACCGGGTGTATACCCAATTGTAGTGTTAATAAATACATACATATATACATATGCAGACTGGGAGATATTTGCAACATCTGTAAACTACGTTTGTCTGCATTCCACACTCAACCATCAGAGAAGTGCAAAGCAAAAGTGCAATAATTTATAGAGAGATTAAATTTGCTGGGTCACTGGCTGAAAAGATACTGCCAGAAATAACGGCAAAAGGGAGAAAAGTCTGGGACAGAAAAGGTATCAGATGATAGACAACTTTAAGAATTGGATCGTGTGTGGACACTTAAGGCAATGCACCACTGAAATTTGTATTTTTTAAACTACTGGTGGGATTTTTTTTTTTTTTTTTAGTTTTTAGCCACTAAGTAGGGTTATTCTCTAAGTAGCTATATGGTCAAAGTTTCATATACATTGAAATTGAATTGAATGATATGAAGGTGATAATGCCGGTGAAATGAGTCCGGGGTCTAGCACCGAAAGTTACCCAGCATTTGCTCATATTGGGTTGACGGAAAACCCCGGAATAAACCTCAACCAGGTAACTTGCCCCGACCGGGAATCGAACCCGGGCCACCTGGTTTCACGGCCAGACGCGCTAACCGTTACTCCACAGGTGTGGACATATAGAAATAGTAAAATTTAGGTTTATACTTGTATATTGTAAGAACTTTGTTGATGACGCCAGAACATGTATTTGTTTTATTGTGTACTAATACAATTTTATTCTGCATTGCTTTGGCTACCTCGAAAAATGGTTAAATGTTAAGGTGGGTGGATGGAGAATGGATGTAAGAGAATTTTTGACTAAGCCAAAACATGTATTTGTTTATGGTGAATAAATATATCTGGGTAATTTCATAGAAGCAGTGTACTGGGTACAAAGATACATCTTAATTAGAGCATGCTTAAGGGGCTATGGTGTATGCTAAAAAGTAGAAAAATTCCCTCTAAATTGTTTTCAGAATATTGTTAATTATTAAGACATAGGTTGTATAGAAATATGTGAAATATACAGATTTCGGCGATTGAGTAATAGAGACGTACCTTTTACGTAACATGTTTTTCCGATAACTTAACCTCACTTAATATACTATTTGTTGTCTATGTATTTAATTAATTTAATGCTGTTTTTTTATTTTCATTGAGCATCATGGGAGTTTGGGTTGAGATATATCTAATACAACTATAATTACTGTTAGGTAGAACATAGAACTGAACTTGGATCGAATGTTACCTACGTAAGTCAAAGGTAAATTTAACTTCATCCCCACAAAAAAAAGTCCTTCGTGAATTCGATGATTCTCACTTTGAAAATCACCTGAACTTCCCGTGTGCTAGTTTCGCCCACCCTTATCCCATGATGAAAAGATATGATATTTATTTCTATTTCTGCTATACAGGATGAATCGTAAGTAATGTCATTAATTTCAGAGGTTATTCTTTGAGATATTTCAAACAAAATAGTGTAATATAATTTTGATCGTCTTTGCTTTCTTTTCGAGAAAAGAAAATATTTTGTATGAAACATTACGTAGCATATTTTGGGAAAGCCATTGATTTAATTCCCAATATGCTCAGCCAATAAGTGATTGAAATAATTTTAGTTTTGTCCTTCAAATGTGCAGAAATTTGATCCGAACAAATGTAACATTTTAAAATACTTTTGCAGAACGAAAAGTTACATTTGTTCAGATCGTATTTCTGCACATTTCAAGGACAAAACTGGTCATTTATTATCATAATACATTGCTCTTTTAAATTGACTGGCAGCATATTGGAAATTAAATCAATGGCTTCCCAAAACACGCAAGGAAATGTTTCACATAAAAAATTATCTCGAAAGGAAACAGAAACGAACAAAATTGTATTACACTTTTTTGTTTGAAATATCTCAAAGAATAACCTCCTGAAATTAATTATATTACTTAGGTTTCACCCTTTGTATTATTATGATATTAGTAACGACGTGTCGTTCCAAACTGAACCACCCAGTTATACCCATATCCACAACAGCTGAAATTTAGTACACCGTTTGTATTAAAACCAATAATCTCGATTTGGAATGTCTTAGGACAGTGATGTCAAAGCAAGCGCATTTTTCCGACCTTGACGTCGTGCGCGGGCATTAAGCGCTAGGTATGCTAGAAGGAATAATCAGCCTGTTGGATTAAGAAAACAGTGGTGCACAAACTTCAAACGGAACGTGAAATTTTAGGTCGTTATTTTTATATGGTTTCTTTCTGTTTGTTATTTTCTATATTGTCTGTAAAACTAAAGTACTAACACCTATTTCTTAGCCTAATATTGCAGTTGTGTTTTAAACGTTAATAACATAATATAGAGTAAAGAAGGAATATTCACACAAATTCCATAATAACTACAACTATACTGCACTAAATGAATTAAACACATAATTCATAAAGAAAGTGTTATCCCAAAGAAAGACACTCATATGACATGATAAATTGAAATTGATATTGATGGTATCTTTAGCCTTATAAAAGTAATCAAACCAATATTATAGTACAAAGCAAAGTTGTCTAGGTATATGTTTTAACTGTAACTAATATTACATAATAAAATTCTTATCGCATTATGCTTTTAGGTGATATTGGTGCCCAACTTTCTGTTATCAGAATATTAAATTATCTCGAAATCTGCTGAAGCTATAGAGCTGATGTTTTACCAACACATAGGCACACATATCTTTTGTTTGTGAAGTAACAGTATTTGCTTTGTTAATTCATTTCCTCACAAACATTTTCCCTGTGAATATTTTCAAACATTTTAATACACTATCTTCAGTAATTCGTTATTAGGTTTACGAAAACATTGTTTTAGTACCTGTAAGGCTACTAAACAAACATACTTGAAAATTTCACTTTTCTGTAAAAAAAAGTTGAGAAAATATTCCTTTTGAATAAAAAAGCAAACTCGTGAAAAATGAACATTAAAATTAAAACTTACATTCTTATAATGCACTTATACTTCTCAGACAAATCTAAAAATTAACATGGATACAGTTTTAATAAGTTCTCTTCCCTTTATCTATTGAATCAGTGCTGGCCATCCCTGTATATAGCTCGACCAAGCGGCATATACCACCTCTTTCGTCTGTCTCTTTCCTTTCCGCTGTAAAGCGCTCAAGCTCTCCTGGGCTCTAAAGCGCGCGCATGCTCCTATGGGCATCAGTTGACATCACTGTCGTAGGACATTATGCAAGTTCCTCCTGCTCCACCACGCCACAGATGACACGCATCCTGAAATTCGACTCGGAAATTTTTGTTTTCCTATTGGCTTTATATTTAACAGACGAGATACAATTACAGTTTTTTAAAATGGGGAAGAAATTGGTTTTATCTGCCGCTATATTGTTAATAAAACTGTAGTCCGTTTTTTCTTCCATGGAACATAGCTCTCTCATTTTGTCACATGTATAAATTGAGGGAAAGAAGACAGAGGACGGACACTGGAAAGTTTTCTTTCCTCAACCGTACTATCAGGGACTGGAATGCTTTACCTGCAGATTTACTAAAGGCTTTACCAACAACCAAAAATGTATTTAAAAATAGGCTTAAGGACTTTACACAGTATTTAAAGGGTGTAATTGATATTTTGTTATTGAAGTGTTGTGTCAGTGAAGTGTGTTGTGTAAGTGAAACGTGTTCCTGTCAGTGAAGCTTTATAGTTTATAATGGCAGTGCAAAGTATTTGAACAGTGAAATGTTTTTGAAGTGTTAGTGAAATCAGGATAGAATCAGTGAAATGTGTCATAGTTCCAGTGCAGTGAGTGAGTTGACAGCGAAATGAGTGTAGTATTGCAAGGTACTTGTGCAGATATGAACATATCATACTCGTGGATTTTAGTTCGAACTTAGGATTAAGATACAAATTATATTTACTTTAAATGTTATTTTAAGTGATCGTGCTTCATTTAATTTAGGATGTTCCCTGTTATTATTATTATTATTATTATTATTATTATTATTATTATTATTATTAATTATTGTTAGTATTATTATTAATTGTATTTTTATTAATTGTGTTTATTGTCTTTATTGAGTGTAATTAGTTACCACTGCATATATATATACAGTTATATACAGTAAAACCCCGATAAGGCGCTGTCCAAGGGACCAGGTGTAAACCACATATTAACCGGGACCATGTATTAGGCGGGTATACTAATTTTGACTTATATACAGTATCTATTAGCATTTTTCTTTATTGAAATACATGATTCATGAAAGGTAATACAGTATTGCTCCATTATGTAATTACTGTACTGTACGTCAAAGACATTTACAATATGTACTGTACTTAATTCTTTCGAAAAAAAGAAAAGTAATTTATAGTTGTTTGCCGTGTGCGTGTTCTCCAAGTCCTCATGTTTACCACACTTCAGTTTCTGCGATTACATCCTCCCGACATCGCAGCTGTAGTGATTGAGTCGCGATTTTTTATTATCCTCCTTAATGTCGATGGGATTCCTAATGCATCAGAGAGTTGGTTCTGAGTAAGAGTACTGTTCTCATCGTACTTTCGTAAGATTTCCAAAATTTTTTCTACACAGAAAGCGCTTTGTAACTCGTTGTAATCACATTCACAGACACTTCAATACACTAAAGGACAACAAACTGATCAGCAAAAATTTCCAGAATTTTATTACGGCCGAGTGAGGAATGCTGTTTGAGAGAGAGGGTTAGCAAGAAGGTGGGTTATTGTAGCTGTATCTTTTCGCTGTAAGAAAAATCCTAATGTAAACAATAGCACGTGACTGAAGTGAGGCTTCATTGGCCGCTGTTTGGCGCCATAGATTCTCAGTACGTGTTCCCGCCCACTGTTGTACTTTCTGTTTCATGTTAAACATTTCCCGTTACTCGTCAAGTAGGCCTAACCTCACTACTATGCATTCATTTGTTTAGGAAACATTTACTTTATAATTACTACAATTAAATTATTTTTAAGTCTCTTGTCTTCACAATGGACATTTGAGGATACAGAAGCCATACTTCAATCACAGTCTACTATATACAGTCACGAAGCTTGAGTTTTGAGGGTGCTAGAAACAATAGACTGTGACGGTACTATTTTGCATTGCCTGTAATGAGGCGATATTAGCGATCCTAGTGGTGAGCAACTATCTAATGTTTGCATATTTACTACGTATTGAGCTTCGCGACTGTATATACTAGACTGTGCTTCAATACTAGCTTACGTGAACAACAAACTACGAGCCAACTTGTTACAAGAACAGACTACCTCGGTATTACTGTTGGTATTCATCCGCGTTCATAGTACATAACAAAATATAAAAGTAGCATTTCTTTTACATAGCGTTTTACACATGGGTGAAGTTAAATGTTTCATCGTATTTAACAACTAGAATTCAATTTCTTATTTTCAAATAATACAAGATTGTGGTTTCCAAATACGAACGATATTTTCCTGCGCCATGTGAGTGTTTCGCCTGGGAGCCAATCACGGGTGTGACAGCAACGTGCTTATGTTTACATTAGGATTTTTCTTACAGCGAAAACAGTATAGGCTCTAAGCGCGCATTTAAAGAGTCGAATAAGAGAGTGTAACAAGAGGGTGGGGTGTACTAAGGTATGAAGTATGAAGGTTTAAATGCGCAGGTAAAGGGTCGAATACCAATACTTTTCAGGTTAATGGCACCAGTGAGTTCAGTGACCAAGATGTTTCAATGCTGTTACAGAACATTGCCGAAAGTTACATCGAAGATATTCCACAGAAACAGCGTATTATGCGGGACTTGAGCGCAACAAACGGGGTATTTTATAAAGGCGTTATAAATTAAATGTGAAGGGACCGGACAAAAAAGGCGTATTACACGGGATAGCGTAATAAGCGGGCGCGTCGTATCGAGGTTTTACTGTATTGTACTTTATTAAGTATAAAGTAAGCTAAGAAAATAATATTGATGTATTATCATTGCCGGCAAGCTGACAACAATCAATAACTTAGGAATTACACATCTTATCTTAAGCCTGCTCATGGATATGATTATTATTATGATCAAGATGCAAGACAAGCAACTCAGTGCGACCAAGCGTTGAGCCGTATCGAATGAGGATAATAATAATTTTATGTATGGTATTCTCTATCTAGGATTCTATCCCCCCACCATCGGAAATCTTAATTCGCACCCTGGACAAGAGGTCAACAAGAGTGTGTGTTTGATATTGATGGTGTTTTTCAAGGAGTGCAAACTGCCTGCTTTGGCAGGTTGTGTCATGAGTCATGGCTCCTATGTAAAGAGGGTTTTCTCCTTATAAAATTAAAATGGACTAATGTTATGAAAAAGGATTATGTTAATTTCATCAAAACAGAACTTCTAATCAATATTAACAGTAATATAACTTGTTCAGAATTTGTATCTTTTAGTTAAAATATGAAAAACAACTATTGGAATAAGCTAGGAGCAAGAAAATAAACTAATGAAGGTACTCTTAAATGAATGTGTCCAATAAAATTCTTTGCATTGCCGGTATCTGCTGTCTTTAGAATTAATTTGGAGGTTATGAGCTAAGTTTGGAGTTTGCAAACTTTCATGTTAACGTCTTACGGTAATGTTTATGTCAATGCTTATGTGAATCATTGTGAATGATCCCATTTGGTAGCCTGGGCGCAAACTTCTGTGTTTATGTTACGGTTATGTTTAATTTTCATTGTGAATGGGCCTTCACATAACGCAGATATTAGGGTAAAGGTTAAAGAATATTAAAATTTAAAGTAACTTGGAACTGAAAGGTAAAGAATCACCCAATTTTGTCTCTATTTTGTAAAACAATTAAAGGTGGCAACACTGCGCATGGTTCAGGCTTATTGATTTTGTATTTTCATTTTGAGACGTCTTTGATTCGGAAATCATGACATCTGCATCTGATAATAATATTACAACTTACTACGTTGTTTTCCTCTACGAAAATAGTGATCTCGGCATCCTTGATCTCTATAGATGCTGAACTCTCAGGTAAATGAAATTGTATTGTTACTGATATTGTCATGATACCTAGGATTACTTGTATTGAAATTTAAAACACGGTAAGTAAGTAAGTTTATTCTCGCACAAACTGCCACATTACTCCCTTCTTCACAATGAAACTTTGTCTTAAACAAGTTAGCATAATTATAGTTTAAAACAGAGTGTAAGATCTTACTTCTCTGCATTTTATTCAGTGAAATTATCTATTGTAGTGGACGTGGACCCAAATTGAAGAAATGTTTAAAAGTCGTATTTAACTTTAATGGCATCGTCAGTTACCATATTTGGCGCATATTAGCGGTAGCATATGATCCTGGGAATCATGCTACACTGTTGCACACTTTATTATTGAGTTTTCTGCCTCAATATCATTACGTATGCTCCAAATTCGCAATAACGTAGGTGGCGCATTATTGCAAATTGATGCTTTACCTCATAAGTTTAATAGCATCCTCGGGATTAACATGCATAATCCATAACTTTCTGTAATCTGCTTCATAATTAACTCTTTATATAATCTGTGAGTGCGTGCGTTCGCGCGAACACACATCTGAGATGTGGACATAGCTCTAATAGTGTAATTACATTCATAACCATGTATCCACTAATATTAAAGGTGTTATGTTTTTGTACAGCGATATCAATAAATAATTTGTAACAAGTTTCTCCAGTATCTTACATTTTGGAAATACATGTTAGTTTCTTAATCACTTGGGATTTGGCCCGTAACACACTTGCAGAGTTTTCGCCAGCGAGAAATGTGTTGCGAGAAAATTAAAAAATTGATAACATGGATTCAAATGGACGTCCACACACTGGAAGAGATTCTCGTTCAAGGCAAAAACCTCGCGCGAGTTTCTCGCTGGAATCGGTAGCTCAGCGAATTTTCTTGACACATTTATCAGAGATGTTTGACATTTATACTCTTTATGACGATTGAATGTAGAAAAAGATATCACAGGTGGCAATGAATTGTATTGTTTTTATTTGAAAATGAGAAACGATGGCTGATAATTGCAGTCAGAAACCTATCCAACTTGTACGATGTCACCCGTAGGCCTATTTATATGATACACGGGATGAAAACTATAAAAACACGAAACTTAAAGAAGAAATCTGGAGACAAATATCAGATTATCTGAAAATAAATAGGGCTATATTTTATTTTGATGAGATTTAATAGTATTAATTAAACATTTGAAGTAATGTATTTATGTCTTAACAGAGTACGTAATTTCTAATCCGAACATAGCAAAGAATCCTCTATCATATCATGAATGGCAAAAACTGAGGTCCATTCAACCTGAAATAACGCCTAAACGCATCATCATTCAAATCGAGACCAGTGTCCAAAACTCGCCCTTATTTTCGTAAGGTACAATGTGATTTTCAGATATTTCTGGCTTTAATTTTAGGCCTACTTTTTCTTTTCATTAACAAAATATGATCATGTAACTCCATTTCCTCATCATCTGAATACTCAGATTCAACATAGCGTTCGTACGTAATTTGTAAAGTACGACAATATACTTACAGGTTATATATTTAAGAACGACAATATACGTAAATACATAACCTATAATATTTCCCCCAACGAGTCATTACTATAATCAGAAAAATGCTTTCTGCATGAAGGCTGTGCATAGATGATCATAGCGAGGTGTGATCTGTGATAGCGAGAACTCGCCAAGTGTGTGGAGGAGGGCTCTTCGCCTCTTTCTCGCAACACATTTCTCGCTGGCGAAAACTCTGCAAGTGTGTTACGGGCCTTACTGAAGAATACGATACGGTTAGCGCGTCTGGCCGCTAAAGCAGGTGGCCCGGGTTCGATTCCCGGTCGGGTTTTCCCTCAACTCAATATGTGCAAATGCTGGGTAACTTCCAGTGTTGGACCCCGTACTCATTTCACCGGCATTATCACCTTCATCTCATTCAGACGCTAAATAACTACGATGTAAAGTGTCGTAAAATAATCTACTAAAAAAAAAGATAGTCATATTACACCCTGCTGATGAAACAAAGATGGCGACAATGACGTAATTTAATAATGATACTGTAAGCACACCAAAAGCCTCATCAATCCTAACCTAACTTGTCACTGATTCTCTTCCTTACCAAAACTCTCAATCTGCCAAAAAGAAAAAAAACGTGAAATTTCATATCGTAACTTTCAGTAGATCCCATCTCTTTTAGTTGCAATGGATGTGATCAAGATGGAACCTGGGGTCGACCCATTGGCTATACAAACAAGTGATAACACAGATGCAGAAGATAAAAAGCCTTTCTCAGAGGTAAATTGAAAGTATTACTATCTATTTTGTTATGTGATATTTATGATATATCATTTATTAGCTAGTAGAGTTATATATTTACAATCATTATATAAAATTAAGATTTCAGTTTCAGCATCAAAATAATGAGATGTATAAGTGGGTTTAATTTCAAAAACTCAACAATTGTACATTATAAAAGGTATTTAGGCTACTAATTTTATGAAAACGGTTAAATTTATGAACTCAATATTATAATATACATAGTCCAAGAAGACAGATGAATGTCTGAGATAGTACTATAGTAAATAAATCCAACACAGACAAGGAAATACAGCCTAACGTAGAGGGAAATGGGAGTTGCCCGAAAAAAACTGCATCTTTTTCCACCATGAACTCCTATCGTGATCTGAATGGTGATCGAGCCACTTTGATGAAACACAAGTGCGCTAGTGTCTGATCCACGGACACGTGTAGAAACAGCTTTTCTCAGTACCTAGTTGTATCCAGCTGTTAAGATTTGGTCGGTACCTGGTAGAGGTTTTCTTTTTTTCGGAATTATCTAGGAAACCTTTAAGTACTGGGTACATTTCGGCAGTGTCTTAAATAACGAAGTTAAAAAATCTGTGCGCCATACTACTTCCATTTTTTTTTTCATTAATAAAATTCTCAATTTGATTGTGAGTAATATCCAAACTGTAATAGCAAAAATAAAATTCAGTATAGCAAATTTAATCTACTGATATATTTATTTATTTCTATATTCGCCAGAAAGATAATTTATTGGATCTGCGCCCAACTCAGATAAAAACAGAACGTGAGAACATCAGCTATGATGTCACATCAGAGTTGCAGCATGGTGAAACTCCAGTGGCAATTAAAGACTCCATGATAAAGTGTAAAGCAGAGGTAAGTGGAGATCATATGGTGCAACATATCTTTCAATTTTTTGTTTATTTACCGACATGTATTCATTTTTCTGTAATATTAATCCTCGTAAATAATTAAATAAACTGGTTTCTTCGGTATGTTTTTTTTATTCACTTTTTATATTGCTAATAGTTAATTGTTTTCATCGTTCGATATAACTAATCGATCATATGCAAATATTACTGTTTCTCACGTAGAATACATCATTTCCGAGCAAACTTAACAAAATTCATCCCTATTCGTAGCTCCTACTCAGTTATGTAGGTACTGAATTAATTTGCTTAGGGAGGCCTACTTTGTTGTCTATATTTTGTATAACTTTTGACGTGCTTCTCACAAACCTGCAATGTTTACTCATCACCTATACAATGCAATAAATGAAATGAAATAAAAATATTAAAACATATTCATACAATTAAACTTTTTAACAGTATCGCATTTAAGTGTATTTAAAAAAAATGATGACTGTCGAATTAAACGTGGTTCACAGATAATTCTTGCAGCAGCAGTGCCCGATTTCACGAAAGTACAAATTACTAATGTACAAATTTCCAGAAGTAGCTACAAATTACAGTAAAATGTATTCCACGAAACATTCGTAAATGTTTCTGTAATTGTAACAGTGATTTATAAATGTAGGTCATGAGTGATGTATAAAGTAGGCTTTGATTTACTTAAAAGTCGTTGTTGAAGTTATATTAATAATGCTCTCATTAGCCATGAATGTAAAACTGAATAGAATGTCAACTATAACATTACAACTAAATATGATGTACGTAATAAAGAATAACTATGGACTTTTTGTAAGTCACTATTGTCTTCATATCTACCAGTGTATTAATAAGTCATAAAATGATTTCTTTCATATGCCTATATATGTAGCCTATCTTTATACTTTGAAATATCCTCCATCAATATTATTGGCGTATAGAATGAAAAATCGTTTTTTAAAGTATAGTTTATTTAACGACGCTCATAACTGCAGAGGTTATGTCAGCGTCGCCGGATGTGCCGGAATTTTCTCCCGCAGGAGTTCTTTTACATGACAGTAAATCTACTGACATGAGCCTGTCGCATTTAAACACACGTAAATGCTATCGACCTGGCCTGGGATGGAACCCGCAACCTCGAACACAGAAGGCCAGCACTATATCGACTACGCTATCGATGCTGACCAAATAGGATGAATAATAAATGCAATATGATACCTATATTTTAATTTAATAGCAGTTATGTTTCTCATGACGCATCTGGAATCTGTAATTAAACTCCGCTGAAGTTTCAAGTTGAACATTAATTCTTTCTCGAAATATTCTTCTACGACCATTATGTTGATAAATCTCAAGTTCTTCATCACCAGAAGAAGAGTACATGCTTTTTTTTTTCTTTTAATAAAACACTTCAGACGATTTTAGAATCTAAACTAATACAGTATAACCTGTAATTTAACTATTTACCCACGTCAAGAGTAGGATAAGAATTTGGTACAAAATTTGTGCATTTGTAACATACGATTTGTAAAATTGTAAACAATTGACAATTGAATTTGTAGTATCATGGCCAGGAACCTGTTATTTTCTACTTCACTTACATATTTACAAGAGTATCTTTGTGAAACACAAAAATTTGTAACTTTATTGCCTGTGATTTGTAATTTCTACTTTCGTCAAATAGAGGCCAGTTAGTTTAACTTTGTAGTTATACAGAATCAAACCACCGCACGAAAAATGTTTCCCAAGAACTATTATCTTTTACTAGATATTCTATGGGATTTCAATGGATTACAGGTGCATGGTTATTTATTCAGTGAATTTATATAACTCTATTTTCTTTGCTTTCCTTCTTCAGGAACAGTGTTGTGTCTTGGACACAGTGAAGGAAGAACTGAAATTGGAAGTAACGGCAGAGGAGAATAAGATTCTAGCTGAAAGGTAAGTGTAGTGCATAAGACTTCACCTCCTCCTTTCTTTCATTACTATGAAGAGGGTTAACAATATCATTACGCAAGAATAATGCGCATTAATACTTAACATCAGGACTGTCGCTGGGCAGTAACCTGAACACATGTTTCAGCGTCACATTGTTGACAAGTAACTCCATCTGTTAGCACAACCATAAAGCATCTAATAGATGCTATAGAGTTACCAACAACGAAAAAAAAAAAGTACATTGATTATTTGCGTCTTTCTTATTAAGGACAAATACATGGAATTAAAAATAATATTGGAAAGTCATCAGTTGGGTAATCTTATTAGCCCCTTTGGTATTGTGATTTTACAACCATGACTAATGTTTCAATTGATGGAACATTTGCATTTCATTGACAGCTGTGCAGGCACCTATGAAAACGAGTTATCACAATGCGACGGTTTTTTACGTGAGGAACAGTTGACCATCGGCCAGAGGAGGGGAAATGTTGCATCGTTCCGCGAGCCTACCTTTGAAAGTTCTATGGATTTGTCTAATATTGATAAACAGAAGACATACAAACAGCGTTTGAAGACATCTGGTAGCCACAGACCCAGTAAAGCTACGGAGACTCGGAATAAATGTAATACGTCAGACGCCAATATAGCGAATTCTTCGCAGACAATCGAGAAACCATACAAATGCAATACTTGTGGAAAGGATTTCACGCGTTCGGATCATTTGAAGAAACATACACGTATACACACCGGCGAGAAGCCATACAGATGCGATATCTGTGGAAAGTGTTTTTCAGAGTTGGGACATCTTAAAAATCACATTCGCGTTCACACAGGTGAGAAACCGTTCAAGTGCGATATCTGTGGAAAACGTTTCACTCGAGATAATCATCGTAAAAGCCACGGACGTCTCCATACAGGTGACAAGCCATTCAAGTGCAACGTTTGTGGAAATTGTTTTTCGGAGTTGGGACTTTTGAATTCCCATGCTCTTGTACATACTGGCGACAAGCCATTTAAATGTGATGTTTGTGAAAAATGTTTTACGCGTTCTCGATATCTCAAAACCCACGCACGTGTACATACAAGCCAAAAGCCTTTTAAATGCGAAGTTTGCGGAAAGTGTTTTTTGCGTTCTGCGTATCTGAAAAGCCATGAACGTCAACACACTGGCGAGAAACGATTCAAGTGCGATATCTGCGGGAAATGTTTTTCACATTTAGGTCACCTTAAAAAGCATGCGCTTCTTCACACGGGTGAGAAGCCCTTCAAATGCGATGTTTGTGGGAAGTGTTTTACTCAGTCTGTACATTTAAAGTCCCACGAAACCGTCCATACTGGCAACAAGCCTTTCAAATGCGAAGTGTGTGGAAAGTTTTTCACTCGATTGCAGTATTTCAAAAAACATGTACGCCAACATATGGACGAGAAGCTTTTCTAAATCATTGTCTCTGGAATACATTGCTGTGTATTGGTTTATGTTAGAAGGCATGCAAGAAATTTAGTGACGACGTCTGTAAAAGTCGTTTTAGGGTATCCCAGATTTAGTTGGGAATGAAATTTGTTTATTATTCGCGAGACTGCTTGTTAAATCCCACCCTGAGTCGCCAAATATTAATTTTCTGTTTTTTTCCGTATTTGATAGAGGAGAAAATGCTGAACATTTTAAACAAAAAAATCATGTTTGTACGACAAGAATTATATTTTAATGAGTTGTGAAATCTTTATTTTTTAAATAATATTTTCAGCAAATTGCATTTAAAGTTGAACAAACAAAATTGGATACTAATATAATATGTTTCGACATCGTTGGCAGCCTTTGAGCTGTATTTTGAATGTAGTTCGTGAAGTAACCTAACAGATCTCAAAATCGATTTTTTTGTCCTGATTCCCTTTATTTTGCTCTACTGAAAAATTATGTCTGCCAACTTAAAGTGGGGTTATCCAGGCAGGCTCACAATTATTTATTCTGTCGGAAAAGAATTACAACAATGAAGATACGACAAGTAGAACAAACAGTTCCAAGTTTTAATATTAGACAACAATGAAGATAATGATTTGAAGGCATTAGGTATCATCTCAGCCTTTATGAAGTTGCAGATTTTTACTTCTTGCTGATGTCCATTTACCTTGTGTTGTTCCAGACCTCGGGCAAATATTGAACAGGTTTGTCCAGTATCTCCTGTGAATGCTTTATATGTTCCGTGTAAATTTGTTCTGGACCTGACGTCTTCTAGTTATCGACCGTATGATTTCAGTAGAGGTTATAGAGACAGTACAAATCTCATAAAAGGAGAAATACAAATTGCAGTCAACTTCAAATATTCCCGCAGAGAATTTTTACAATTTATAAAATATGATGTACAACCTTATTTGTGAAGCCAAATCTGTAACAAAATACAATGAGATTTGACCATGTTAGAATAAGGGTTTTCTTTAATAAATCTAGCGTCATTACTTGATTTCTTGAAAAATAGTTGGCAACCCTAACGGCATCCCGCAATTACTAAATTTCTGTTGTGGACTTAACGAATTATGGACATTACATTATTTGGACTTGATTCTCATGAACATTAAAGTACTGGGCATACTATATTATTAATTAACAATACCAAGTAACATTGTATTGTCCACACCTGTGGAGTAACGGTCAGCGCGTCTGGCCGCGAAACCAGGTGGCCCGGGTTCGATTCCCGATAGAGGCAAATTACCTGGTTGAGGTTTTTTCCGGGGTTTTCCCTCAACCCAATTGAGCAAATGCTGGGTAACTTTCGGTGCTGGACCCCGGATTCATTTCACCGGCATTATCACCTTCATCTCATTCAGATGCTAAATAACCGAAGATGTTGATAAAGTGTTGTGATATAACCTACTAAAAAAGAAAAGCATTGTATTTCTGTTCCAAGAAAATCTTTCAATGCGATATTTTGCGTTAGTATTGATGCTTGTGTGTATGAATATCTGAACCAGCAGTATTTGAAACAATTTGTACATCTGTATGGGTATTAGTAAATACTCTATTTTACATATCACATTTGTCACATCTGTATGATAATAAAACTTATTCAAATTTATCAGTTTTTATTGAATGCATGAAAATGTGTCACTAATGGACCTGCTGTTATGTTACAGTGTTAAGCTTAAAACATTCTTCCCACTGAGAACAGTGCCAGAAGAAAGAACGACGTATTTCTCCCAGAAATTAACTTGTACATTCAAACTTATTTGCTGTCATTTTCCATGGTTTATTTCTTCGTGCAGATTGTGAAATTAATGATACAATTTTATTTTAACAAAAATTAGAAACATTTGCGTGACTAAAGAAAAATTATGGGAAATATGCAGTTCTTCCACTCTTAAGGCCACTAATATTGGCATATTCATGTTGTAATAATAATTGTGTATTTATTTTTGGAGGATGTTTTTCTTTAATTTAATGTTTGGCAATTAAACTCATTGTCAGTTTTGCATTTTCTGGGAAGTTAGTTTGTAATTTATTTACCCTCCTGTTTGCATTCTGAGATCGCGCACTTATCCATTTTCATTACCAGACCTGTTTTTTTAGGACTAGTAACATAGTTGATAATCATTTCATTTGTTGCCTATCGTACTTGGACATTACTACGAAGTGAAGAGAAGCAACTAGAAACTTTTGAAATGTGGATATGGAGAAGAATGTAGCTTTAAAATGGACAGACAGAATAAGAAACGAAGCTGTGCTAGAAAGAGTGGGTAAAGAAAGAATAATGCTGAAACTAATCAGGAAGAGAAAAAGAAATTGACTTGGTCAGTGGCCGAAAAAAAACGCCTACTGAAGAATATTCTGTAAGGAATGGTAAACGTCAGAAAAATTCGAAGCAGAGGAATATATCTGATGATATACAACATTAAATATAAATGACACTTTTATTATTCAGTTGAGAAGCTTTTATCACTCAGTCTGCTCTTATAAAAGCTAAAAGTTAGAACTTATAAAACAGTTGTAATAATAATAATAATAATCTTTATTGCCATTGAATGAAAAACTTCACTATAGACATTGTCAAATGTTACAATCTTACTGCAATACATTTCATAGATATACAAAAACAAAATTTAATTATTAAAACAATGTAGATATTTATCCAAATATTATATAATATAAAGTTAAAAGTACTATATTTACTAGATAAAAGACAGTATCACGTACTAATTGTCATATGTTTAATAACTAATTAAGAATACTACAACAGAGATTAATAATAAACTTTAAAAATGCAACATAAGGTAGTGCAATTTGCTCTGTTCATTATTACATTGAAATTTAAATATAAATCGATTAGCAGTAGGTTTCATTCAAAATCTCACTACTAATAGAAACAACAACCGTAATATTTAAAACTGCATTGTTTAAAAATGTATCTCAGTTTCAAAGAACTCATTGGGTTTTTAATTAACCAACTGTACAATTTTGTTTTATAACTTTCAACAGGAAGAAGTTGAATGTTTATAGGGAGGTTGTTCTGTATGGTTGTGTAACTTGGACTTTCATTTTGAGAGAAGAACAGAGGGTAAGAGTGTTTGAGAATAAGGTGTTTAGGAAAATATTTAGGGCTAAGAGGGATGGAAGTTACAGGAGAATGGAGGAAGTTACACAACGCAGAACTGCACGCATTGTATTCTTCACCTGACCTAAAGAGGAAGATTAAATCCAGACGTTTGAGATGGGCAGGGCATGTAGCATGTATGGGCGAATCAAGAAATGCATATAGAGTGTTAGTTGCGAGGCCGGAGGGAAAAAGACCTTTCGGGAGACAGACATAGATGGAAGATAATATTAAAATGAATTTCAGGGAGGCGGGATATGATGGTAGCGAGTGGATTAATCTTGCTCATTATAGGGAACGATGGCGGACTTATGTGAGAGCGGCAATGAACCTCCGGGTTCTCTAAAAACCATTTGTAGAATTCGCGGGAAAAACGAATGTCACATTTCTGTTAAGGATTAGATAATGATCTAATTGAGTCTATAACTGCAAGATATAGTGCTGTTTCTATAGAAAATAAAGGAAAGGATTACTGTATTCATGGTGATAATTCTTCTTTTTACCATTTTTCATAAGAACAACATTACATTTCGCAGTGATCCATTGAATTAGATAATGACATCAACCTTAAGAAAACAGTGACATTCATCGTTTTTCCCGCGAACTCTTCATTTGTAACAAAGTAAGATATACAACATTAAGATACATGGATTATATGCAGAGACCAAGAGGAAGGCAAAAAATAGGTACTCAGGTGTGGATTCAATGTCAGATAATCTGTGGCAAATCCTCGGCCTCATCTCTCCAAATATCATCTCGCTATTGCCAATTATTGACGTTAAATAGCCTAATAGTTGATACAGACTCGTTAAATAACCAAGTAAAAAACTAAAGTATGAGCATTTTCGTCACCTTTTTGTTGTCTATTGTTCATCATTGAATCCGTAACAGTGTTAATAATTAGGCTATGTGTTTAACATTTTTCTTTGAACTCCTCTTATGCATTGAAAGTCTTGAAGTTGGACTAAAAGAAGGATAGAAAAAAAAATTCCCGGGCAATGGACAGTAATCATCTCCCCAACCGTTATCATGTATTTTACAGAGTTACACTACCTTTTTCTCAGGAAGAAAGCACTAAATACAACTATAGGAATCTGCTAGGAGCAACAAAAACAAAATAAATGGAAGTACTAAATGAAGGCAATATTGAAGTCCAATCAAATTCATTGCATTATTTGTCATTAGAAATATTTGGGAATGTATTCTATGCATTTCATTTGAATTCGTCATTTATGTTACTGAGACTAGGTTAGATGGTTTAGGCGTCTGTATATTGTAAATTTTTTTACGGTAGTGCAATTTATTATTATTATTATTATTATTATTATTATTATTATTATTATTATTATTTATGGGTCTAAAAGCACAGCTTAGTATGTTTAAATCAACAATAATTCTGAGAATGAAGCCCAGAGAGCAGCGTTGCCAACCGTGGCCGAATTCGGCTAAACGTAGCTTGATTTTTAGTCATGTAGCTTGTAGCAGAATGGTCGTAGCCGAATGTCAAAATGTAGCCGAATTGAGATTCGATCGAGCGACCATCTGTGAATACTCAAATTTTATGTGTAAACACTTTTAACAAATTTATTTTCTCATACTAATACCCACCAGAATTTCCTCACTTCCTCATTAAAGTTATGAAAACATACCGGTAGAAACTTTGCGTCACAGATTGAATTCTGAACAATGTGACCCGCATTTATGGCAAGGATAGCATTGCTATTTTCAGTTTTATTTTCCTATTATGTGAATAGCGCCTATTAACCTAACAGACAATTTCTGTACTTGTGAATTTGCAGACACCCGTCAGGCGGTTTATTAGGGGTCGCCTACCCAACAAAAGTAAACCAGTAACCTGACAGTTCCTCTGTTTGTGAACTTCCCGGCACACAGCAGAGTTTTTATTAGGGGTCGCCTAGTCCGCAAAAATAACCGTACTCCGACTTCAAATAACAATGAAACATATACGCAAATTCTTAAAGTTTTGAGCGTAGCTTAATTTCAGTCTTTGTAGCTAAATTTCGGGATGTTTGTAGCCGACGCTCTCGTGTTCAGGTTGGCAACGCTGCCAGAGAGGGAGAGACACTTCTGTCCCGTATCTTACATAAATGGTAGACCTACTGTAGGCATGGTATAGAAAGGAATATATTTCGAGTACAACACACGTAGGCAGCTATTAATGGATATAGACACTTCGAACTTGATATTGGCACTACTCCTGAAAAACGAATGATGGCAACTCTGCACATTGTTCAGGCATATTAGTTTTTACTTTTATTTTGAGGTGTCTTTGATTTGGAAATCGTGATGACCATATTTCGATAATTCAACTTTTTTTTTTTTTTTTTTTTTTTTTTTTTAGTTACGGCGCTGGCCTTTAGGCAGTGTTGCCAACACAAATTGTATCGCCGTCAGTCTAACCCCTGGAAATAAGTCAGAATCCGTCAAAATAAAAAAATAATAAATACGGTAAGACAAATAAAAGCAAAATCGCAACTTCCTTACCAATCTTCATTGTAATAATAATTCATCCACAACATGTGCCTCTAGTTCTGCAGTTGACGTGTTAGATTGGTCTACGCTCCCCCAAAAATTAAACAATTAAAAATAAGATCAGGTAAAAGAAATCAAAAGACTATTCCGACAGAAAACCCGTTACCCGTCAAAAGCATTTTCCCGTCCGCTATATTGAAATTCGTCAGTTTTCAAGTTTTGACCGAATTTCCGTCTGTTGGCAACACTGCCTTTACGAACTAGGAGATCACGGCTACCTTGATCTCTATTCCTGCTGAACATGTACTTATGTGTTCAAAGCACTTTCATTGTTTCTGTTATTGTACTAATGTTTTACCTCAATGTTATTATTTAAATTGAAATTTAAAACGCAGCTAAGTAAGTACGTTTCTTCTCGCACAAAATGCTGCATATTGTTATGCAGCTCACATAAGACCTCTTCTTCACAATGAAACTTTGTCTTAAACCAAGTCCGTTTGAAATATTTAGAATGAAAGATACATCCGAAAATCGGTACTTACTTCTCAGTATTATATTGAAACTCTCTGTTTTAGTGTACGTGTGCCGAAAGTGTAGAAATGTGATTCACTGTCTTCCATTAACCTCCAATTATAGTCTAAAAATAATTTAGTATTTAAAGGTAGTCAGGAAGCAAGTGTGTTCTAGACTGATAGATCCTAAATTTATATTTCGTAATTATTTATATAATGGCACCATGGATTATTCGTATTCGACACATAGTAGCAACGTCTGGTCGTAGAGATGTTTTGCATGATGTTCAATATTCCACCAACATATATTTCCCTCAAAATTTCTGGTTAAAGGTTAAGTTAGATGAGATAGTTAATCAACATGTGGCACAGGAATGTGACAAGTTCGATGAGATAGGTTAGTGACAAAGGTCAGCATAACTGTGACAAGGTTAGAGTGGGTTGGACGAGAGGAGATACAGAATTGTCACAAGTTCAGATGAGGGAATAGGTATCTGTCCATAGTTGGTGCCATGTAGTGAACAAAAACTTTAAATTTTACTTTTATTTGTTATGTGAGAGTTCAAAATCTTGTGAAATTTAATTACCCTAACACAAACCGGTTGATTATTATTATGGAAGCTGCGAATTCCACTAAGGTATTTACTATGCACTATGTATGACATTCAACTGTTTCGCGGAATTTAAGTTAAGGCTAGTTCACAATAAACCAGAAACGGCAACGAAAACGGAAATAATATTAAAATAAATGTATTTAAATCTTAGCATTCACAATCAACTATTGTGACTGCTCACATTTAAATACATTTATTTTAACAATATTTCCGTTCTTGTTCTCGCTTCCGTGTCTGGTTTATTGTGAACCAGCCTTTAGTTTCTTTATCGCCTCTTTCAGTTGTAATGGATGTTATCAAGAAGGAACCAGAGATCGACCCATTGGCGATAGAAACAAATGACAACACAGATTCGGAGGAGAAGAAGCCATTCTCAGAGGTAAATTAAAAATTATTGCCATCTATTTTATATATGCGTTATTTATATTATTATTATTATTATTATTATTATTATTATTATTATTATTATTATTGTTATTATTATTATTTATTCAATAATTATGTAAAAACCATATTTCACCATGAGGCATACTAGATAGAATTGGATGTTTACAGTCATCATACAAAATTAAACGGGTGCAACGATGATCTCCATAGTACAAAATATATAGCCCAAGAAGACGGATGCAATCGTGATATAATCAGTAATACAGTAAATAAATTGAACAAGGTAGAGTATACACCGGCCACTGAACGAATATTGCACACTTTTATCACTGCCAATGTGGCGCTATAAACCAATTTTCATTTCTTTTGTCACAACCACAACACATTTCAATTCCCAATATTTTTCAAAGATATTGTCATGGTCAGTCACTGAAGCACAGATTTTGAGGTGTAATGTAATTATTATGAAAGTCGCCATATTTTATTTCTGGCATTGCGATTGACTTCCACTAGATAGTTCCCGATACGAGTAGCAGGGTTGGCAATAAATGCAAACGAAATTGTACTAAACGTGATGAGTGTTACTACAGGTGTGTAGTGTTATGTGACAGATTACGTTAGGTTTAATAAGGTGTGTAGTATTATGTGAGAGGTTAGGTTAGTTTTAATTAGGTGTGTATTATGTGACAAGTTAAGTTAGGTTTGATTAGGTATGTAGTATTATGAGAAAGGTTAGGTTAGGTTTGATTAGGTGTGTATTATGTGACAAGTTAAGTTAGGTTTGATTAGATGTGTAGTATTATGAGAAAGGTTAGGTTAGGTTTGATTAGGTGTTTATTATGTGACAAATTAAGTTAGGTTTGATTACGTGTGTAGTCTTATGAGAAAGCGTAGATTAGGTTTGATTAGGTGTGTATTATGTGACAAGTTAAGTTAGGTTTGGTTAGGTGTGTAGTATTATGAGAGAGGTTAGGTTAAGTTGATTAGGTGTCTATTATGTGACAAGTTAAGTTAACTTTGATTAGGTGTGTAGTATTATGAGAGAGGTTAGGTTTGATTAGGTGTTTAGTATTATGAGAAAGGTTAGGTTAGGTTTGATTAGGTGTGTATTATATAACAAGTTAAGTTAGGTTTGATTAGGTGTTTAGGATTATGAGAAAGGTTAGGTTAGGTTTGATTAGGTGTGTATTATATAACAAGTTAAGTTAGGTTTGATTAGGTGTTTAGGATTATGAGAAAGGTTAGGTTAGGTTTGATTAGGTGTGTATTATATAACAAGTTAAGTTAGGTTTGATTAGGTGTTTAGGATTATGAGAAAGGTTAGGTTAGGTTTGATTAGGTGTGTATTATATAACAAGTTAAGTTAGGTTTGATTAGGTGTTTAGGATTATGAGAAAGGTTAGGTTAGGTTTGATTAGGTGTGTATTATATAACAAGTTAAGTTAGGTTTGATTAGGTGTTTAGGATTATGAGAAAGGTTAGGTTAGGTTTGATTAGGTGTGTATTATATAACAAGTTAAGTTAGGTTTGATTAGGTGTTTAGGATTATGAGAAAGGTTAGGTTAGGTTTGATTAGGTGTGTATTATATAACAAGTTAAGTTAGGTTTGATTAGGTGTTTAGGATTATGAGAAAGGTTAGGTTAGGTTTGATTAGGTGTGTATTATATAACAAGTTAAGTTAGGTTTGATTAGGTGTTTAGGATTATGAGAAAGGTTAGGTTAGGTTTGATTAGGTGTGTAGTATTATTACTATGTTGGCGACACTGAAACCCACTGTTACATTAACGAAATATGACCCTATTCTTCATTCAGCCACGATTTTCGTTTATAAGTAAGGTACGTATTTAGGGCAGGTTGAGTGGGGTTACAGCTCTCCCTGTGATCACATTAATTTCTACTAACCAATTCTATAAATCCAAGGCATTTTCAAGGTATTTTATCAATTTCCTATAGTGTCTGGGACATAAGTAATCTTCACCAATAAATCGAAGCACAAATTAGAAGCTGACAAGTAAACGCAGCCTAATGTTGAGGGAAACGGGAATACCTTGAGAAAAACACTGCAATGTCTGCTTTTTCCACCATGAATTCCGTCATGATCTGTCCGAGGATCGAACTCGAGTCACTTGGATAAGACTTAAGCACGCTTGTGCCTGGGCCACAGGCACTTGTGGAAACAAGGTTTCTTAGTACTTAATCGTATCCGGGGTTTTCCCTCAACCTATTAATAGCAAATGTTGGATAACTTTCGGTGCTGGACTCTGGACTCATTTCCTGGCATTATCACCTTCATTTCTCTGAGATCATTGCAGTTCAAAAGCATCTTAACCCCTTTCAGACCTGGTGTACATTATAGTGTATATATATTTTGGAATGTCTTCGATACTTTTGAATATTTTGAAAAATTCAGTGTGATAGAAATGGAGAATATTATTTTTTAAACATTTCTAAAAATTAAATTTTTTAAATTTTGGGGCCCCAGGTGTCAAAATTGTCCCCAAATTTTTATTTTCTGTGCAGACTTGATTTGGGAATTTTGGATCCCCAGAATGATTATGTGACCAGTTTTTTTTAAATATAAATTCAGGACTGGAGGGGTTAAAATGAACAATTAAAAAATGTCTAGTCTACATACTACTTCAAATTGTTCTCATAAATTCTCCCCCTTACTGTAACTAGTATCCAAGCCTTGTATGAAGAACCAGAGTGTATATTTTAACATTTAACTTCATATTCAATACTACAAATTTAATCTACTGACATATTTTATCTCTACATTGTCCAGGATGTCAATTTACTGAATCTGCACCCAACTGAGATAAAGACAGAATGTAAGGATTTCGGCTATGATGTCACATCAGAGTTGCAAGACGCAGAAACTCCAGTGACAATTAATGTTCCCATGATAAAGTGTGAAGTTGAGGTGAGTGGAGATCATATGGTGCACCATGTCTTTCAATACTTATACAAGTTTGAATGTGATAGTTTGGTGTTGCAATTATGGATAAGAAATTATTTTTTTCCTGTAGTTTTTATAATAATTTTCTTCGAAATATTGTTATATTCCATTTTCTTTTTCTTACTAGACAACAATAACCGCAGCATGTTCTGCAATATATAAATATGACCATTAGTGTCAGAAAGCAATTTTAATAATAGTGCCTTCATTGAAATGTGTTATTAATAAATGTTGTTATCCTTGACATCTATGCATATGCACAAAATAAAATAGTTTCAGCGAACTTCAGTCATACGAATTTCAGAAATGAAATATATACATCGTGAAAAAAAATATATATATATATATATGTAAACATAGTTTTTTCCTTTTGTTTTGTAATGTACTTCGCGAAAAATCATGTGTTAGATTATTTAACGTGTACTATACTAGTATTTGTCCTTAAAAGCCATTGTGCCTTATATTTTGGTTCAATTTTTCATCCTATATGGTTCTGTTTTATTTATTCAGTTTGTATGTTGTTAATAGTGAACTGTTTCTATCATATTACTTGATCATCTGCAAATAATATGTTCTTGACGATCACAATCAACAATATTTCTCCACACTCGTACGTTTGTTCCCATGAGCAATTCAGAACTCGTTACGAACTCATATCGAACGTCTTTCGATTCATGCACTAGTAGAGTACGTTGTCAGAACAAGCTTGGGATTTCACGTTGTTGAAAACTTTCTCGAACTGTTCTTTCATGGCCTTCTGACTTGTGAGTTTCTTCTCAGATTAAAATTATATTCATCTTACTTACTTAAATATTTATAAAATATATCACTAAGTATCACTTTCCAAATCACTCGTGATCGATTATTTTATAGTTTCAACCTGCCCAATCTCGAAGTTCTTTAACCTCAATTTAAGATTAAACCATCTGCGCATGTGTTAGCAGTTCATAATTCTTAATCGAAAACCAATTTCACTCGTTCTGAATGAGTTCCAAAGTATGTTGCAACAGGAAATTGCAAGTTCAGACTCAGTTCAGAATTAGTTCAAGGCTTCGTGGAACGTATATTGAGATACTGTGCATGAGCAGGCAATTCAGAATCGATTCTAAGCTATCTTGAAACAAAGCTTGTATTTATTTATAACTTTTCACTTGTTCATCTCGAACCTACAATATTTACGTAAGACGTATGGACTACAATAAATTACTTAATCACTTATGGCTTTAAAGAAACCCGGAGGTTCATTTCCACCCTCACATAAGCCCGCCATTGGGCTCTATCCTAAGCAAGATTATTCCAGTCTCTACAATCATACCCCACCTCCCTCAAATCCATTTTAATATTATTCTCCCATCTACGTCTCGGCATTCCCAAAGGTATTTCCCTCCAGCCTTCCAACTAACTTTCTATACTGTATGCATTTCTGGATTCGCCTATACATGCTACAAGCCCTGCCCATCTCAAACGTCTTCCTCATTATATGAGATGAAGAATACAATGCGTGCAGTTCTGCATTCTGTAACTTTCTCCATTCTCCTGTAACTTCATCCCTCTTAGCTCCAAATATTTTCATAAGAACCGTATTCTCAAACACCCTTAACCTCTGTTCCTTTCTCAAAGTGAATAGCCAAATTTCACAGTCATACAGAACAACCGATATTGTAACTTGTTTTATAAATTCTAACTCTTAGGTTTTTTGACAGCAGATTGGATGACAAAAGCTTCTGAACCGAATAATAACAGGCATTTTCAATATTTATTCTGTGTTTAATTTCCTCCCGAGTATCATTTATATTTGTTACTGCTGCTGCAAGATATTTGAAGAAATTAGACAAAACAAACGAAAAATTATTAATGCAATTAACTCTTTAATATTATCACATCGAAGTGGATTCCACGAAAATGACTGACGAAATGTTGGTTCACAGTTAATCTCTGCAACAACTGTTAGTTTCACTTTTAAGTTGTAGGGAACCAAAGAACTTTATGAAAATGTTTCCTAAGAAATATAATCTCTTACTAGACATTTTACTTAGATTCTGAGGGATTTAAATGTAGATGTATTGTACCGGAAAAAGATGGACTATTTATTCAGTAAATTTATACACTTTTTGTGTTTTCTCTGCTTTCCTCCTTCAGGAACAGTTGCACACAGTAAAGGAAGAGCTAAAGCTGGAAGTAACAACACAGGAGAACGAGATTATAGCTGAAAGGTGAGCGTAGTGCGCAAGACTCCATTTTGTCCTTTGTTTTATTACTTTATTAAATATTTTTATTGATGAGGTGCCTACTATTACGGGCGGATTTTCCTTAATTATATTATGGTACAGCAAAATTACCACAGCAAATAAAAACTTAACTGCCCAAGTTTTCCTGGCGTTGGTATTAAAAACAAAGGACAGGCAGAAATCCATTCTATGGTAACGATTGTATACAAGATGAATGTTCAGCAAAGATCATCCACAAGTTACATTTCGCAGTCCATAAAAATTAATATGTAAATATACTCCATATTTATACTTACTTACAGTACTTACTGCTTTTAGATAATCCATAGGTTCATTGCCGCCCTCACATAAGCCCGCCATCGGTCCCTGTCCTCTGCAAGATTAATCCAGTCTCTATCATCATACCCCACCTCCCTCAAATTCTTTTAATATTATCCTCCCATCTACGTCTCGGCTTCCCGAAAGGTCTTTTTTTTCCCCTGACCTCCCAACTAACACTCTATATGCATTTCTGAATTCGCCCTTACGTGCTACATGCCCTGCCCATCTCAAGCGTCTGGATTTAATGTTTCTAATTATGTCAGGTGAAGAATACAATGCGTGCAGTTCTGTGTTGTGTAACTTTCTCCATTCTCCTGTAACTTCATCCCTCTTAGCCCCAAATATTGTCCTAATTATCGTAATCTCAAACACCCTTAACCTCTGTTCCTCTCACAAAGTGGGAGTCCAAGTTTTACAACCATAAAGAACAACCGGTAATATAACTGTTTTATAAATTCTAAAATTCGACATTTTTTGAGATCGGACTGGATGACAAAAGCTTCTCATCCGAATAATAACAGATATTTTCCATATTTATTGTACGTTTAATTTCCTCCCACATGTACATTTATATTTCTTACTGTTGCTCCAAGATATTTGAACTTTTCCTTTTCAAAGGATAAATTTTAAATTTTTATATTTCCATTTCGTACAATGTTCTGGTCACGAGACATAATGATATACCTACTTGTATTTTTTATTTTGGGGATTTTTTTCCAGACTCATCTCTATACTTGCTTCCAGTAAAATTCCCGTGTTTTCCCTAATAGTTTAAGTGGATTTTCTCCTAACATATATATTCATCTGCATAGACAAGCAGCTGGTGTAACCCTTTCAATTCCAAATCATTTCTGTTATCCTGGACTTTCCAAATGGCATATTCTACAGGAAAGTTAAAAAGTAAAGGAGATAGTGCATCTCCTTGCTTTAGCCCGCAGTGAATTGGAGAACTCGACAATTATAACACTTTCAAAAGCAACTTTACATAGAGCTTTCAAAATGTCCACTTTTTAACTCCTTCAATTGTTACATGCTATCTGCCCATGTAGTAATCGCAAAATATTGAATTACCTGCCGATTTTCATGATTAAATTGACAGTGACGAGTATTTTTTTAGATCGTATAATGTTCAGAAATCAGAACACTTTTAATATTTCGGCATACGGCCATCAGCAGTACTTAAAAATATGAGCTAATGAATCCTCCGTGATTTTTTCGAACTTGAGCGTATATATGTGGTATGTTCCTGCCAGATTTAATGTAATAGTCCCATTGTTCTTTGCGTGGTGTACTTAAACGAAACGGAATTATATAGGTATGTTGGGACTGTTTTAATTACCTTAATTAGGAGGGCCTCCACGCAGTCCGGACATCACACCTTACAATTTTTATTTTTGACATATATGAAGCAAACTATCTTGTTAGAAGATTATGCTGAGACGTTCATGTACATATTCATCTAGCATGTCCGGGTATAGAGGTGCTGTTACAGTATTCACAATAAAAAGAAAACATCCAATTATATTCTTTATAATAGCACACCATACATTTAGTCGACTAATGATAATGTTTCAACCCGATGAAAGTAGTTCAGTGCTATGTCGAATATGCTCCATGACTGTTCGGAGGGTTTTCAGAGTCCCATATTCGAACATTGTGCGGGTTAACTTTCACGACAGATAAAAAGTTGCCTTTTCAGGAAATATAGCATGAGTGGAGGAAATCCTGACCTTTCTTAAGGCATTCTAGAATCTGATCTCAGTTGCAAATTCTTGTCGCTGAGGTTTGTTGGTTGATTTAATTTCTTGAAGAATTGTTTATATTTATTATTCTTGTGTTACGTAACTTCCACATGGACAGCAACCCTCAGTGTCATCCACATCGGTGAGGATAACAAATACCTTACTATAATAATACCGGACAGCTAGCAGTTTTACGTGCGAACGACGATGGTGCTGCTACCTACCTGCCGGGATGGAGATACTCGCGAACCAAGCTGTAATCAACTGCAATGTATATTGTTGCTGGGCTAGTTAATTTGTTAATAGTTTTATGAATTAGTACTAGTGTTAAATGTCAGGGTGTATATGTGCTGTTTATAATTGTGACAATTGCAGCATTACAAATTGCTCCAAATCGTACTTTCGATTTCCGACAGTTCATAAAACGTGAGTCAACAACATTCTTTAGTAGGCCTAATTCCTTCGTCTTTGTGTTGATAGAAAAATACAAATTAGTTTTTTTTTATTTAGACCTAATAAATAAATAGAAATTAAAATGTATTGGATTTTAAGGTTTTATCAAATTAAGTTTTATTGTTGTCCACATGCCTTTACTAATTATTACAAGCATCAGATTACTATCAATTTTATCTTTGCAGTTGTCAGCAATGCGTATATAAAACATTACTGTAAATTCATTCCTAATGTCAGAATTGATTTTGTCTCGGTAAACCAAAGAAAAAATATGTAACAATTAATTACGGAAAGTAATACGAAGTATGCAATATTTCTCATAATTTGCAGCTTTGATATAAGATAATAATTTTACATCTAATATTATTCAACATTTCTTAAGTGTTTCATATATAATTCCTCATTAGTAACTCACGTTTTAAACAATAGTCCGAATCTCGCTATGTTAATATTTGTATATGTGGACGTAATTTTATCCCTCTGCGCTAGATGTCAGGTCCGCGATTTTTCGCACTCAAGCTAATGCTGCTAGTATACAACTGTCCGGTATTATTATAGTAAGGTATTTGAGGATAATACTTGCGTTAAAATTCTCAATAACAACGATAATAATTTCGCTGCGCCTTTGTCTTCCCTTCATATGGAATCGAAATGAGGGAAGTTCGATAGGGTCACCAAGGACCTTAAAGCTGTTAGGCCTGGTGCACAATAAATCGGGAATGGAAACGTTAACTAGAAAGGAAAAATTGTTAATATATATATATATATATATATATATATATATATATGTGTGTGTATTTAAATGTGAACGTTCACAATTAACCAGAAGCTCGCTGGAGCCCGGACACTGGAACGGAACTTTGTCCTTCTAGTTTCCCATCACAGCCTGCTAGATTCTTTGTCTAATATTAAACATATTTGGTTGTATATTGTAAGGAAGCCGTGAGAATTCACTTTCAATGTATGCTACGTATGGAAGTGACCAGAATCCCACGTGAATTGAATTCTTAATATTCTGCGTCTTGTTTTTAAAGTTGGTTGATCTGTGTTTATGTTGGCTGGCTTGTATTAATGAGAGAACGTCATTGGTCAATCACACACAAATAACATCAGAATGCGTAATATCGGCTTTACGTATTATCGATATGCATATTGACAGGGATAATCGTTTCCGTTCTCGTTTTTTTGTGAATCAAAAATCTTTACGTTCACGCCCTCCGCTTCCCGTTCTCATTCCCAGTTTTTTGTGGACCTGTCTTTATAGGCTTCGGTTCTATAAATCTCATTAATTTTATTATAATTTTATGAAATGGATGCTTTACTATTATGATTATTGCTTAGACTGACGATATATTTTCATTCTAGCATCGCTATTACCGACGACAATGTGTCAGGAGAGTGCAACAATGTTATAAAGGCACACGTGACTATGGGTCAAATTCCCAAGGATTTTATTTCCTCAGATGTCTGCGAAAGTTCTGTCGAATATCAAAATTACGACAAACTGTTCACACAAACTCAAGACAACAGGACCAAGTGTTCTATTCCCAATAAAACGGGTGGAAGCCCAAACAAGTGTAATATTTCTGGCACGGTTTCAGAAAGTTCAATATCTCCCGCAAGCCAGTTGCGGAGTGATACAGGTGAGAAGCAGTTCAAGTGCGATACTTGTGAAAAGTGTTTTTCGTATTCGTTAAGTTTGAAAAGGCATATGCTCAAACATAGTGGCGAGAAGCCTTTCCGATGCGATGTTTGTGGGAAATGTTTTTCGTATTCATGTAGTCTGAAAAAACACTCTCTGGTGCACACAGGTGAAAAGCCTTTCAGATGCGGTGTCTGCGGAAGGAGGTTTTCCCAGTCTGGCCATTTAAAAAGTCACGAGCGCCATCATACTGGAGAAAAACCGTTCAAGTGCGACGTCTGTGAAAAGAGCTACTCGTATTCGACTAATTTGAAACGGCATGTACTGACGCATACAGGCGAAAAGCCATTCAAATGTGTTGTTTGTGGAAAGGGTTTTGCGGATTCGGGGATTCTGAAAAGACACGTACTCATCCATGCTGAAGAGAGGGAATTAAAATGCGGCGTGTGCGGTAGATGTTTCTCTCAGTGGCGATATCTCAAAATTCACGCACGTGAGCACAATACCGATAAACGTTTGCAGTGTGATGTATGTGGAAAGTGTTTCTCAGGTTTGGGACAGCTAAAATCACATGCACGCTCTCATACGGGCGGCAAATCGATCATTTGCGATATCTGTGGGAAGAATTTTATTTATCTGGGGCAGCTGACAGCTCATCGACGCCTACACACTGGCGAGAAACCGTTTAAATGTGATGTCTGTGGAAAAAGTTTCTCGCAGTCCGGAACCTTACGATTTCATTTACGTCAACATACAGGTGAAAAACCATACAAATGCGGCGTGTGTGGGAAATGTTTTACGCAGTCCGGGTCTTTAAGAACACATGAACGTCAACACACCGGCGAGAGACCTTTCAAATGCAATGTGTGTGGGAAGTGTTTCACGGAATCTGGAACCTTGAAAGTTCATGTACGTCGTCATACTGGCGAAAAACCCTTCAAATGTCACGTGTGTGGGAAGTGTTTTCGCGTATCGGGACACCTGAGACGTCATGCTTATACGCACACGAAGAAAAACCAATTGAAATGCAGTAGTTCAGAAATGTGCCAGTGAAACGAAATCTGATTTTAATCATCAATCCATACAAGTAGTCTCCGCATGTGAACAAATGTACGTGTACTGAACCTTTTCTATTGGATGGAAGACAAAGAACATCTTCAAATCTCTACGATAATTAGTTCTAGTTTTAAAGCACAATCTCTTTATTTTTCGAAAGTTTAAGAATTTTCTTTTTGGTGTTTATTTACGTAAAGGATACCATACTTAACTCTCGTTTATGGAAAGACTTTATAATTAAACAGTGATGAATATGGAGCATGGTGGATGTTGTGAACGGTCTCTCAAACTAAATAGAAACATTATACATCGCCAAAATGCAAGTCGAGAAAGTGTGGTTTGAAGGTTTCAGGGCTTACATATGGTTGTGAAACTTGGACTCTCACTTTGATAGAGGAACAGCGGTTACGGGTATTTTAGAGTAAGTTGCTTTTAATAAAAAAATATTGTAGGTACAGGTTTCCAAGCGCAAAACAATATTTATCTGGGCTGTAAGTTGCACCACATTTATCTGGCGTCTTTCTGAAAGGCTTGTGACAATAATATGTTATACCAAATTATTATTAACTCAATGACTTAATGGTAATTCTGTCTGATAGATTTCCCCAGCTGTCTATTATTAACTGTAAAACAGAAATTCCATAAGATACCATCACATGTGACACAATGTTTAAATTTCAAAGTTTTTCGTTGATTACAGTGACATAAAATTAATTTATAGCTAAATTCAGAGCTTATATACATATTTATCTCTGTAATTTAGCATTTTCAACAAACTTCTTTTCTATTCTCTGTGCTACGAATTTCTGATGAACGTCTCTTTTTAAATGTTCAGAAATATTATATTCACAACTGAATTCGCTATCACAAAGCTTACACTTGCCAAAATATTAGTTTTTTTCAATGTGCAATGCTACATTGTTGAAATATTAATTTAAATTTAATGTAATTATTATTTAGGCCGAGTCGAAAATAGTTGAAGAGTCCACTGCAAGAATGATGGATGTCATTTGGAATACATTTTCCAGGAGAAGCAATTGAAAGTTTGATATGCTTAGCGCTCAAAGATTAACTGTGATTTTCCGATCATTACTGGACAATGACTATCAGTGTTAATGCCATAGATCTCTCTATATACATTCAATATGTCTTAAGCTATGCATTGACAGTCTTGGTTCATTTTCGACAAGAAAGTAACATCCATCATTCTTGCAGTGGACTCTTCAGTTATTACATAACAATAAAAATATACAACTGATGTTAATTTTCTAATGGAGGGACTTTTTGCATCCCGCCTGGAATCGAAGCTGGACTCGAGATTTTTATATGAAAATCGGGACATGTCCCGCCAAATTGGGACATCTGGCAACCCTGGGATCCATTGTGTACTAAAAATTAATCACATGGGTTATAAATATTGCAAATCTTTACTAAAAGTTAATCACATGGTTTATAAATATTGCAAATCTTTACTAAAATTAATCTCGTGGGTTATAAATATTGCAAATCTTTATTAAAAATTAATCACATGGATTATTAATATTGCAAATCTTTACTAAAAATTAATCACATGTGTTATAAATATTGCAAATCTTTGCTAAAAATTAATCACATGGGTTATAAATATTGCAAATCTTTACTAAAAATTAATCACATGTGTTATAAATATTGCAAATCTTTGCTAAAAATTAATCACATGGGTTATAAATATTGCAACTCTTTACTGAAAATTAATTACATAGGTTATAAATATTGCAAATCTTTACTAAAATTAATCACTTGGGTTATAAATATTGCAAATCTTTACTAAAAATTAATCACGTGGGTTATAAATATTGCAAATCGTTATTAAAAATTAATCACATGGGTTATAAATACTGCAAATCTTTACTAAAAATTAATCACATGGATTATAAATATTGCAAATCTTTACTGAAAATTAATCACATGGGTTATAAGTATTGCAAATCTTTACTAAAAATTAATCACATGGGTTATAAATATTGCAAATCTTTACTAAAAATTAATCACACGGGTTATAAATATTGCAAATCTTTACTAAAATTAATCACTTGGGTTATAAATATTGCAAATCTTTACTAAAAACTAATCACATGGGTTATAAATATTGCAAATCTTTACTAAAAATTTGTCAATGGGTTATAAATATTGCAAACCTTGACCTGATCATGTATGCAAAGTCCTCATATATGCACTTAATTCATTGTACTGTATGTTGACGTATATTTTATTTTCTGTCCTTGCAGCATTTTGCATACTTACGGAAATGAAACGCAGAACTTGAAGAACCCAGGCCCTGAGAATTGTGTCTCCTCAGAGAATCCTGCATGTGGAAGTACAGCTCGTATCCAGAAGACCTTGGAGTCACAGAAGCACAGGAATACAGGGACGAAGTCATTTAAGTGTGATACGTGTGGCAAGTTGTTATCGACTCTGCACAGTCTCAGGGAGCATATCCGTATTCACGAGGGCGTAAGTACATTCAAATGTTACATCTGTGGGAAATGTTTCACTAAATCAAGATATCTAAAAGCCCATGTGCGTTTGCACACAGGTGGGAAGCCATTCAAATGTGATATCTGCGGGAAATATATCTCAAATTTGGCAAATTTTAAAGAACACCTACGCACTCACTCGTCCGAGAGGCCTTTCATATGCCATATTTGTGGGAACTGTTTCTCAAAACCGGGAAATCTAAAAGATCATTTCCGAACACACACCGGCGACAAGCCATTCAAATGCGATGTCTGTGGGAAATGTTTCCCGCGATCGGGAAGTCTCAAAGACCATGTACGGACACACACAGGCGACAAACCATTCACATGCGATGTTTGTGGCAATTGTTTCTCGCATTCAGCGACTCTGCGACACCATGTACGCACGCACACGGGCGACAAACCGTTTAAATGCAATTTGTGTGGGAAATGTTTTGCAAGATCAGCAACTCTCAGACGCCATGTAGGCTCGCACACTGGCGACAAGCCGTTCAAGTGTGATAGTTGTGGGAAATGTTTCTCAAGGTTGGGAACCCTCGGAGATCATGTACGTACGCATATTAGCTAGAAGCTATTCAAATGCATTATCAATGTGATATGTTTCTTCCAGTCATTATCTTTTTGATTCAGTTTACATACACTCACTAGCGGAAAGCTATGAGAATTCCAAAAAATATAGAAAATGCTTTATAATTGCAGGCATCTCACAGGCCCGTTTTTATGTATAGAACTGTAGTTAGGTCAGAATGGACCAGAACGCAGTTCTGACTAAAATTTCAGTTGTACTTCACTAACAATATAAATAACCTTTTAATTCTAGCTAAATATTTATCTAGAGAAAATCAAAATTCGAGTGGGATTTAATTATTACACGATTAGAAGAAAATATATATAATTAGAAGAAAAAGTACTTTAATACAATAAAATATTAATTGACTTACTGAAATTCTATTTAACTAATGTTACGTTCACCAAAACGTTTGAACGGAGCCGCCATTTTCAGTTGACTGTCTTTGGAGTAAACAAATGACGATCGCAAAGCATGTTTTATAGTACCATAAAGAATTTGCATTTTGAAATGTTGGCAAATAAAGGAACAAATGGTAGGAAGGTGATAAAAACAGGAGAAAGTATATAAAGATCAGAAGAAATAAAATACTCTAATACAATAAAATAGATATTGACTTACTAAAATTTTATTTCACTAAAGTTACTTTCACCAAAATGTTTGAACGGAGCCACTATCAAAGCGGGAAACAAATTACGATCGCAGAGCATGTTTTATAGTACCGTAAAGAATTTGCAGTTTGGCAAACAAACAAACAAATGCTAGGGAACCGATAAAATTGTGCGATAAGCAGCCATGATTGGTTGAAAGACGTCCTTTCGTACCGTTTTATTGGTCAAAAGAAGTATGACGTAGTAAAAGTGTAATTCAATGAAACATTTCTGTATTTTTATCGGATAGCTACAATATTCGAGTAAATTTCAATTTAAAGTAGGCTTTCATTAAACAGAAATACACTATGTTAAAAAAAACGGAATGTGATGTGATCAGTCGACCTTTTTTCTCTATGCAGACAGACAGAGAATGCACTCTGTTGTATGAAAGTGAAGTTACTCTCAGGAAATGCTACTTATCTAGTCAATTTTCAGTGTCACCAATTGAAATTTTTTCTCGCTAAGTGATGAACAATTGAATGTACTTGCAAATGACCTGAATTTGGCAAAACATAAAAACTGGCCTCCTGAGACTGATATCACTGGAGTTTATGAAAGTGTGAACAGACTGTGACATTTTTTCGTTTGGTAGAAAAGCAACTCTTCATAACTGCTTTCCGTGAGGTTATTGACTTTGAAACTGAAACACATAAACTGAAAATTTTAAAACAAACGATCGACGCTCTGGCAATTTCAATATCAGAGTTCAAAAGATCATTCAGGACAGTGAATGAAGTAATGTCAAAAAAGAGAAATGCTGTCCTAGTCTCCCGGGCAAATGGGTTGATATTCTTAAGCAGTGTTGGCTCTCCACTTCTACAGTTCAATCCACACATTTATATACAATCGTGGTTCCGAAATGGCAGATGAAACAGCTTATAGAAAACGACAGCCAGAGAAAGAAGTTACAGTAGATATCAGACAATGTAGAGTCTTCTAAAATAGATTGTAAGGTGAGTTCCACTTACCAACTACATGACACGAAAGCAGTTTAAAGGTGTAGATACAGCTTTGAGCTCTGATATTTTACAATATCAAATTTCCCTTTTCAGTGTTGCCAAAAAGTTACAGTTACAATCCCCCCCCCCTCCTACCACTGTGACCCCAAAGAACGCAGCTGTAACTGTCTTCATTCTACAGCTACAGATGAACCGACCAATAACAAAATGTCTCCTTTTTGTTTTTAATCTTCAAACCTTAGAAACTGCTAGGACATTCACAAAGAAAAGTTTTTACAAATATTTGATCTTTAGTAATTTAAAGTGTAATATATCCTACATCATCCAGCAACAGTTAAGAATTGTACACCAATCAGTTATTCATTCATTTTGAACTTTAATACTGGAAATGTAAGATTTTTTATGCTCAACCATGCCGAAATGTAGTAATTATACACCTGGTATCAGACCTTTAATGCATGTCATTAAAGTACACCTACTCATTAAAGGTCAGGTCTTTCAGCCAATGACGACTCAGGTTACAACTGTTCAGCCAATGACGGTCAGCTTACTACCGTTATAAAACCGCAAGTATCGATTATTCTCGGATATGCAATCGAAAGAGAATTAGCGAAAAGTCACGGAGGATGGAAATCCAATACTGTCGCAGAAGGTTATGTTCTGTTACTATAATAATTAGCGTTAATTGTAAATAATATTCAAATTCAATTTGTCATCTCGTTTTTCAATGTCTAATTTAATTTAAATTTTATCTCTGTAGGTTCTTATGGCCTAGCAAGGTCAATGTGGATATCTGTTCCTCGGAAAAAATCAATACTTTCGCCTCTGCGCACATCTCACAACATACGGGACATTGCTCAAAAATTAATAATATCAAGTTAGAAATATGGTCGAGCATAAAAAGTCGTATGAAACTCGCCTATAATGGTAATTAAGAAGCTCGTATGAAAATTATGAAACTCGCTTGCGCTCGTTTCATAAATATCCATACTCACTTCTTAATTACCTTTATTATAGGCTCGTTGCATAATGTACTATTATATATCTTGATTACACAACTTTTAACACTGTTTCATTTCGGATTATGTATGATAAGTTTTTCTTGTGTTAAATTTTAACGTATCTTGTTAACATGTTCCGACCTATTTTGGGTCATCTTCAGAACTGGTCGTTGTTGGTCTTGGCGCCTCTTGTTTCTGTGTGGGTGCGTTCGTAATGTAGAGTCAAAGAGTGTATGTGTTTTGAAATTGAGTTGTGTGTTGAGAATATAGTTGGGGTGTGTTTTCGTGTGTCTGTATATTTCATATTGTTCTAGTGTGTTAAGTTTCTGGCTTTTTGGTTGGATGTGCAGTATTTCCATGTCTGTGTTGATGTCTCTGTAGGTGTGGTTAGCATTTGTGATGTGTTCTGCATCACAGCCATAACAGAATTACAAAACACCTCCACATATGCAGAACACATCACAAATGCTAACCACACCCACAGAGACATCAACACATACATGGAAATACTGCACATCCAACCAAAAAGCCAGAAACTTAACACACTAGAAAAATATGAGATATACAGACACACGAAAACACACCCCAACGAAATTCTCAACACAGAACTCAACTTAAAAACACATACACTCTTTTACTCTACACTACGAACGCACCCACACAGGAAGCAAGAGGTGCCAACACCAGCAACGACCAGTTCTGAAGATGACCCAAAATAAGTCGAAACATGTTAACAAGGTACGTTAAAATTTAACACAAGAAAGACTTATCATACATATTCCGTAAGATTTTTTATTTTGTTTGAGAAAAAACTGAGAAAAAATTCGGTATTTATTATTGCACTAAAATATTAGTCTTTCCTATTGTAAATCAACAGTTAAAAACATTGTTAGTTTCTCTGATAATTTAACCCTAAACTTTTTGGCAACACTGTACATTGTGGAAACAATACACAAAAAACATTGTCTCTGTGCAATATATTGAATAAATTTCAGTTTCATGACATACATTTAAATGCATAATTTAATTATTTAAAATCAAAACTGCTTCAACAAACTGCTGCCTTCTGTGTTCAGCGAAGAAGAGCCACCAGAATAGCCAACTTATATATCAGGTACGTAAGCCTTCAATTATTAAAAATTAATTTAATTACGAAATATTTATTTATTTTTTGTTATAAATGTGGTATTTGCCTGTTGTTTTCAGTTCTTGTAGTCAATAAAATTAGACATATAGGGGAGAGTCGGGTAGTATCGGACATCGGGTAGTATTGGACAGTGCGTTTCTTTCATCTACCACCATATGGTAGTACCTGAATGACATGGTTACGTTTCTCTATGCGACATCACAGAAACGTAACCACGTCAATCAGGTACTATCATCGTGTGGTAGATGAAAGAAACTCACTGTCCGATATTACCCGATGTCCGATACTACCCGACTCTCCCCTACATTAATACAGAGCCTTCATCCATGAGTGTGTGGTGGCTCACAGCTGTTTGCTGACAGAGTCGGATATTCATAGCTACCTAGGTCAAGTGCATCGATTGCTCGTGAAAACTGCAATAACCACCTGTCTTTGTCACAGAAGATGTTGGAAATGGTTTCTCACATCTCATCTTTCACACCTTTTAAGAAAATTTTCATTAACACGCATAAGTTCTTCTGAAATTGCTGCAATTTCCTTTCTTATGTTGTCTTTCAGCTCTTCTAACATATCCGGGTTATTTCCATACACTTTATTTTATTACTTTTTAAGTTCCTATAAGTAGACATCCCGCATGGTATTACAAGAATATCCACTGTAAGATCTCATAATTAATGTATGCAAAAATAGCCATGTACCGCTTTATTTCTTCAGGAATTGAAGCCATGTGATAATGTGAGTAGAGTTAATATCTGCAGTTGAATGTTGGATAATGTTAATAATAGCTCTATGACTTACTTACTTACTGGCTTTTAGAGAACCCAAAGGTTCATTTCCGCACTCACATAAGCCCACCATCAGTCCCTATCCTGGCCTTCTGTGCCCAAGGTTGCGGGTTCGATCCCAGGCCAGATTGATGGCATTTAAGTGTGCTTAAATGCGACAGGCTCATGTAAGTAGATTTACTGGCATGTAAAAGAACTCCTGCGGGACAAAATTCCGGCACATCCGGCGACGCTGATATAACCTCTGCAGTTGCGAGCGTCGTTAAATAAAACATAACACATTCGGTCCCTATCCTGAGCCAGATTAATCCGTCTCACCTTTCTGAAATTCATTTTAATATTATCCTCCAATCTACGTCTCGGTCTCCCCCAAAAGTCTTTTTGCCTGGAGCCTCCCAACTAACTTCTTCTCTTCGAAATCTTGAACTCTTCTATTCCTTCATACCTGTCGTCTCGCTTCACTTACCTTTCTTCCCACCACAATCTGAACACACGCTCTCGTCATGAAACAATACTAACAATACCATCCCATCGCACCTCCTCATACTCATCTTCTTTCAAAATAGCCCTACCAAGACTCTGGAATTCGTTACCTGCTAGCATCAGGGACTGTCGAAATAAAATTGAATTCAAACGCAAACTTACTAGGCACTTGGTCAGTAATTGAGACTCGTTCAGACATGGTTTCTTGTAAATAGTTCTCTTAATCTATGACAAAATATTTCAATATATGGTAATTTCATCACTATAGAATTTTGTTATTCTAGGTTTAATTTGTTATTCAGTAAATACAAACATATTCTTTGTTCTTAACTTCTATGATAAATTATCTAGCTTTCATTAATCAGGTAATATTGTCGTACTTTAATTTTTATTGTAATTGTAATTGTAAATTTAATATTAATTGTAATTTTATTCTTCATATTATAGTTGTAATCCCCTGGTAGAGGGGCAGAGAAGGCCTGACGGCCTTATCTCTACCAGGTTAAATAAATAAATAAATACTAATAATTCTAACACTCTATATGCATTTCTGGATTCGCCCATCTCAAACATTTGGATTTAATGTTCCTAATTATGTCAGGTGAAGAATACAATGCGTGCAGTTCTGTGTTGTGTAACTTTCTCCATTCTCCTGTAACTTCATCCCTCTTAGCCCCAAATATTTTCCTAAGCGCCTTATTCTCAAACACCCTTAACCTCTATTCCCCTCTCAAGTGAGGGTCCAAGTTTCATAACCATACAGAACAACCGGTAATATAACTGTTTTATAAATTCTAACTTTCAGATTTTTGGACAGCAGACTAGATGACAAAAGCTTCTCAACCGAATAATAACAGACATTTCCTATATTTTACAAAATTGCCGTGAATGCGCAGAGGTACTGGGATAACATAATTAAACCATTATCTGATAGTACAGAGGCATTTTTTTCAACAAGCACATGCGGCTGATCTCTCGTTAACATTAATTGTGGGAATTTTTTAAGATAGAGTCTTGAGTAAGGAAGTATGACTAGTGCTGTTTTCAGATCTTACCATTTACGATCTCTGTTTACAGGGGAACTTAAAAAATAAATTGTATCGAATAAGCTGCATATGTTAGAAGAACTGAAAGGCAATGTAGTAAGGGAAATTGCATCAGTTTCAGAACTAATTGTTTTGTATTAATTTACTTTCCATGCTATTCCTACATCGCTTCGCAGCTAAAATATGCAACACGTCACAAAAATCTTAGTAGTACTATATAAACTGTTAATAAATAGTCACAGACTAGTTCAAAATATATACAGAAAAGTTTACAATGTACTAGTACAACACAAGGGGTTAGTATCGAAACTTAATACAAGACAGAAATATTCATGCAGCGTTGTTGAATGTCAGAGAGAGAGAGAGAGAGAGAGAGAGAAATGAAACATCCGGCCTTAATTAAGGATGACCACGAGGATCCGGAAATTAATAGCAAATAAAAATCAAATTAATTAAATATGAGTATTATTATAAAAATAAAATGTAATAATTAAGTACCACTGATTATCAATTATAAAATAAAATCTTAGTAGATGACTTTAAAATTATACTTATAAATGAAAGATTTTATTTAAAACTAGCTGTACCCGTGCGCTCCGCTGCACCCGTTAGAAATAAATATAAAGTAATTACATAATTAAAATAGGACATTTGATCCAGGGAACATTCGTGTTTGATAGAAGGATAAATCGTTTAATATGTTACTTAATTTAAATTGTATTTAAAATATTAAAATGCGATCATTTTGATCCAGAGACACTCATTTGGCGCAATGACAATTCCTTTAACATGTTTCTTAATTGTTATTACCAATTATTTTTGGAAAAGCGAAAATTAACAGAAAAATTTTGGCTACACATTTATTATTATGTTTATATTATATTATATTATGAAAAAGTGTGTTGATAACGGATGTACTCGAATTAGAAAGTTTTTAATTTGTTGTGGGAGCTCTTGAATCTCAGGAGGAACAACTTTTACAACAGCGCAACATAATCTGCTTGGCTCATTACCCAATTTTTTTGCATTGCATTTATTGCATATGTATTTTAACACGATTCAATTGAGCATAGTTAAAATTTGAATTATAAAATAATGGATTGCTAAGCTAATGTACTATTACTGCATACTAAATCAATACACTCTCGTTGTTCGTTAATTCTCTGAGATAAAAATGAATATGTTCATAAACATTATTATAAGAAATACAGGAAATGAATATACAGAATAACCTATCAAGTTTTCTGTGCATAAGAAGCTATTTTAATCTTACCTGTCCTCAATTCACTCACAAGTTACTGTAATAACATTATAGCATTATGTCCATCCAGAGAAACTACACTTTCCAATGATGAAATAATAATTAATTATACAAATCGGTAAATTTAGCTTCCGATATTACTTCATACAAGCAAAGAAACATTGTCTGTAGGCTATGTTTCATAGCTTTCGATTGTTGTGTCCAAGGCCCCTTATAGACGAAGTCATTTGTTTTTTATTTCAATACACCGCCTTAGATGGCAGTTATTTTAATTTTAAAACTCATTTATCTCATTAAATATCAGTCCTATCAAAATTTTTCAAAGAATAAAACTTATCAGAAATCATTTTTAAAGAAACTTTTGTTATGTAACATATTTCAAAAAATCAATAATAAGCGAGATATTTCGATTTATTTAATTCAGGCCCCCTTATAACCACCCTTTTAAATAACGTATTTTGAATGCTATATAGCCTATAATCTAAGTTACAACGAACTTAATTTATATTCCAATTTTCATCGAAATCGGTTCAGCCATTATCGCGTGAAAAGGTAACAAAAATACAGACAGACAGACATACAAACAAAAATTTCAAAAAAGCGATTTTCGGTTTCAGGGTGGTTAATTATATATGTTAGGACCAATTATTTTTGGAAAATCGAAAATTACCAGAAAAATTTCGGCTACAGATTTATTATTAGTATAGATTAGCATATCCTTAATTAAGGCTTTCTGAGTGGTATAAACGAAATTGTATAATCTGCAGGGAATCTTTAAGAGTTTGCGAGATGATTTTTTGAATTTCAAAAGATGATAATGATAATTGTTTAAGAAAATTATATGTAAATTTTGGTAAAGAACTCCGAGCACCAAAAAATAAACCTGTCACTGACCAATTGAAGAGAGAGATGTTATACTTGGCACTAAGGTAGGGAATACAAGGTTCATAAATGGCCCTCTTTTCCTGATCAACCTGATGAGCTTGGTTTAGATCTCTCTCCATGCGTATAGTTGGATCTATGATAATAGCCTTTTGTTGTTGCCTGTTTATTGATATTATATCCGCTCTTCTATGAGAGTCGTCTTCAGAAATGCAGTGCACCTCTTCATGAACTTCCCAACCCTTGTTCCGAAGAAGACAGGCGATAGCTCCACGGACTCTATGATGTCTGCTGTTACGCAATAACTCTCCTTTCCGACAAAAGCCCAACACGAGGCCAAGAGTTTACAGAATAGAAGGCACGAGAAATTAGGTACTGCTTTAATTCGGCCCTAAATAATCATATGCTTTGAGTTTGAATTCTTATATGCATAGGGAGGCTATTAAAAATTTTTACTGCCATATAACGCACTCCTTTTTGATAGCATGATAGACTTGCTGATGGAGTATGAAAGTCATTTTTTTTATATTGAAGATTGGAATGTCATTGGACTTATGTTTGGTGTGCGAGGAACAATTCCCAAATTTACATATGAGATCCTCAGAAAATTAAAGGTTCCTGATAAGACTCTTCAGACAATTGCATCCACCATTTTAAAATCTTCATTGAACATCATCAATCACCATCTCTATTCATCTTTATAATATTCAATGTATATTATTTATTTTCAATACATTTTTATCGTTTTGATAGCTACCAAATCTTGTCGCAGAATATTCTTTTTTAAAATTTCATTATGTATTTTATTAACATCCATTTACATTTTCTTTTTTGTTCATTTGAATTGATAAGGATGCCGATATTTTAAATCCAAGATTTGGACGGCTATCATTTCGATGATATTCTCTCTCCTGCTATGAACTGTTGAATTAGTTACAAAATTTTCACGATTACATATAGTGCGAGGAAATTTATTAATGAAAACACATTTTGACAAGCCATGGGCATTATTTGTAGTTTTTTTAAATGTCATACACGATTCCCTAGATTTGGCATCTACTGTTATTCTAATTACTTTTTCTTGTAGTAGGGATATACTGTTACTATCTGTAGAATTTCTCCAGAATATTATTCCAAAACTCATTATCGAGTGGAAGTATGCAATGCCTGTTATTGCAAATTTTCTTAAAAGATGTGAGAAATGTGTAATAGCTCAAGGACATAATTTTCAACATATCTAAATATGTAGGTGGTTATTGTAATGTATGCAGTTCGCTTAAAGGGCTATGCATCTCCGACTCTATCGGCAAACAATGTGCTCGCAGCTATCATTGCTAACAATTTAGTATTCAAGACTTAGGCCCTTTCATAAATAACCTATTCAAATAACCTAGTAGTTGATACAGCGTCATTAAATAACCAACTAAAATAAAATAAAAAAACTCTGTTATACATTATGTTCATTTCCGTGGCTGTATAAGTCTGGAACATAATGTGTTGTGTCAGCAGATTACCACCTGTCACCGACCATAAATTAATGGTCACAAGTCACATTTTTCCTCAAATTTAGTTTTCATATGGCTGTAATATTCAAACAGGCCTTTCAAGTGGTGCAGGAACTCCACACTTCCAGTACTCAGTGTACCTTTCACAGCGACAATAAGTTACAGCGCATTGCCCAGAAAATTGCAGAAACGCCACAAATCCAGAACATTTGAAGTTGTTTAGAAAGTAGAAAAAAACACTTTGATTTTCTTTGTTTCCTATAGGATTAAATACATTTTGAAGGATAAAATATGTTATATAATTTAGCATTTATATATGTTTGTGTACTTTTTGTTTTTATTGGTTTAAATGTATATGTAAAGTTGTTTATAAAATAAAGAAAATTTTCTTCTCCGTCTTCTTGACATAAAAGTTGCTTTAAAGAAATAAAATGTTTGTTACTAGTCGTGAATTGCAGAAATCCCACATGCCCAGGCAATTAAAATTCTTTCCATAAAATACTAAAGAAAAAAATTTTAAGTTTATGTATTCGTATATCAAACACTACAACTTGTTATGTTTGAATAAGAAAAATAGTCACCTCAAAATACCAAATGCTTTTGAAGATAACAATGGTCTTAATGGATTTTTTTTTACTGAATTCGAAAATAATCTCCAATTTTTTTGCAGCACTTCAGTTTTTTACGAAAATCATAAAAATGTGAATAAATGCAAATAAATTATTTCTACCTAGAAATGAAGTTGTAACTTCGTGGAACGTCATATAAATTATTTTCAACAAGTATTTTGTGATAAAAAGTAGACTACAATTTGCTATTAACCATTAACAATCACATTCATAACCTTATCTAAATATTGCACTTCAAATTCCCTCCTCTTTGACCTTTTTATTCAGGGCAGTCCCTTTTCAACATCCAGCAATAATCAATCACCTCCATTTGCCTTGGTACCTTTTCTTCATTTTTTGATATTTCACCATGTTCCTCTCTAAAATATCGTACATTATCAAGAAAATAATTTAGATGGAAATGAAGGAAATATACTTCGACACATGTTGGGACCAATCTGTTTGAAATTTTGTAACATCACTTTTATTACGTTAAAGTAATGTGGGTCCTTTTTATTTCCAAGGAAATTAAAACCAATGCTACTGATCGCATTCCACGCATTCTTTACATTTCATCTCATACTATTTTCGAACTGCTTGTCCATCATCAATTTTGGAATTTGTGGACCAATGAATATACCAACTTCAGTTTTTTTATACGTTAATTAAAGAAATTTAACATGAGGGTTTTAAAGGACTCAGTATCTTTTATCTAGAGCTTTTACAAATTGTTTCATTAAACCTAACTTCACACGTTTCGACATTTCTATGAAACAACACTATTATCAAGTCTAGTATATACAGTCACGAAGCTCAATACGTAGTAAATATGGATCCATAGATAGTTGCTAACCACTAGGATCGCTAATATCGCCTCATTACAGACAATGCGAAATAGTACCGGCACAGTCTATTGTTCCTAGTACCCTCACAACTCAAGCTTCGTGACTGTATATACTAGACTGTGGTATTATTCTGTACTCTAGCGGAAAAATGAGACCTGCTAACACATTTCACTTCAGCACGACAATGAACAACATTAAACTGAACCTCTAAGTTTAACACAACTTCTAAAGAGAGGTAGATTATCTCTGAAAGGTTTTACATGTGTTGTCTCACAGGCTGGATCGCACCTGACCTTGTAACAGTTAACTCTCCCATAGTGTTTCAGTAGCAAACTCTTAAAGAGTAAATATTTCCGGTCAATTTTTATTACTCTACGGCCACTTCCAACGAACTACTAACGAATATTCACACGTTTATCACTGGGATTGTGCCGCTGGAAATCAATTTAGAACACTTTTATCTCAGCCACGACACATTTTAATTTTTATTGTACAATATAAATGCAATTATCACTACAATGATGCAATAATTCTTGCAGATAACACAGAAACAACTTCGGAAACGTTATTAACAGAGTAGCAGTTTCACTTCACTTCTACTAGATGACTCTTGAGTTCCAGCAGACGCGTAGCAGGGATGTCAATATCGGCAAATGAAATGAAACAGTGAGGAATGTTACAATAAGTGTGTAGCACATTAGATTAGGTTAGGTTAGGTTTTGTTAGGTGTGTACCACAGTTGGCGATACTGCAATCATTCTCCCACTCCACCTCAAATAACGTCACAACGACGGAATATGGCCGCCTTCTTCCTTCAAGTACGACGATTTTCCTATATAAGTAATGAACCTATTTAGGGCGGGTCGGTTGGGACCACAGCTCTCCCAGTGATCACATCGAGTTTCTACTACTCCACACTACAAAACTAAGGATCTTTCCGGCCACTTGTTTTTAATTTACTATACTGGCAGTACAGTAATAAAAATGCATCATATTTCCTTCAGAAAATTTTTATGACCTGAAAACACTTGGATTTCAACTTTCTGTTTGTAGATGACGTTCGATGGAGACGAATAACAATCCTCAAGGATGCAAATCTAGTCTTTCAAATCTGCTTTACAGGAAGCTTTACCTGAAAGACTAGATTTGCATAATATATACGTCACTGTGTACGTTAACAGAAAACCACAATTCCAAGTCACACAGAGTTTGTGTGCACTCGATGTGGGTCTCTGGCGTTTCGTCAGCCCACGCGAGTTGTGTGGATATAAAGGGAAAAGTTGAGACGGTGTCGGGTGGGTAGCTCAGTTGGGAGAGCGCTGTTACCTTCAACCAGAGGTCCCGGGATCGATACCCGGCCCCGGAACAATTTTTCCCTTGAAATTATTCAATCCTCAAGGATGAATAACGGAATTAGTACATGAAGGTAGGCCACCAAAGGGAAAACTGAGAGGTAGAACTTAAACTGAGGGGATTCGGAACTGGAATCCAGTGTGGCTTAGTGGATAAAGCGTCAGCACGTAGAGCTGAAAACCCGGGTTCGGATTTCGGTGCCGGAAAGAATTTTTCTCTGTTCTATCCATCCTTCATCATATGGTAACGCAGAATTACTGCACGGAAATATCATATGTACTACTGTACATCATAATAATTGCAAAGACTAGGATTTACTGAATATGCACACATTAAAAAAAGTTTTCCACCAACTGTAGAAGTGATATTTACACTCCACTTCAAGCAATGTCCATAAAAACATTTGAAAACTATCCTTTTAACCCTCTATTGGCCCGTATGACCTGAAAATCACGTCCAGTAATTCTATTTATTTTTTTTTAACGAGAGGGAATGTTCTTTCCATTGTTGATCAACGTGACTTCAAAGTTACAATATGGCTGCTGTTTCTTAAATTTTTAATGGTCCCTGAAGTTCATATTTTATCCTCTAGTTGTCAATATTTATTTTACCATGTCATTGTCGACCACTGTTACCTGGATGTCACAATCATGTGATGTAAAATAAAAATTAATAAACAATTTAATTTTACTAACATGTGCTGTTTAGACCACTATCAACTAATATAGAGGCTTGAAAACATTTTCAGACTTCAGAAAATAATTTGGGATATAGAGGGTTAACTGTGTGAAAAACGTAAACAATGTTGAGAAACAGTAGAAGTCTACTCTAGAAACCGACTGAAAAATTAAACAGAAGTGCAAGAAATCTCATCTCTCAGCGAATAGCTCAGGGTAAAACAATTTTATTTCATTGTAAGAAGGCTGAACAATGGCAAGGCGGTAAATTACGAACTTCAACCATGTGAGGATTATTTCTATATGTCAGGAAGGACTGTCTTCAAGGCAAGTAGCGAGGAGCTTAGGATTGAACCAGAGTGTTGTGGTACGAACCTGGAATCGCTTCCGAAACCCAGGTAATGTCGACGACATACCTCGTAGTGGTCGTCCACGTGCAACAACAGAATGTGATGACCGATATCTACGAATTATTGCCATGAGAAGCGCTGAGAATACTGCTGGCATGATTAACAATGACTTTCAAACTGCGACAGAGCGACGCTTATCCAATCAGACTGTACGAAACCGATTACATGATAGCAGACTGCACTCCAGACGTCCATGGCGAGGCCCAACTCTTACACCTAGGCGCTATGGACAACGTTACACCTGGGCAAGCAATCGTCACCAATGGACTGCACAAAATTGGCACAAAGTTTTATTCACGGACGAATGCCGAATATGCCTTGTGCCAGATAATCATCGACAACATGTGTGGAGAGAATTAGGTAATGCTGCACGACTCAGACACCCCTACAATCGAATGCAGCAAGGTGGCGGGTCAGTGGTGTTTTAGGGGTGGCATTATGTGGGGTCGCCGGACATGATTGGTGTCGATCCAAGGAATGCTGAGGGCTCCACAGTATAGGGACAATTTTCTTCAAGCCATGGTAGCCCCGTTTAATCAGCACTTCGGGGAAAGATTCATGTTCATGGACGATAACTCCAGAGTCCATTGTGCGGCTGTCATCAATGACTTCCATAAGTGTGAAGGAATTGACAGACTTGAATGGCCCGCAAGTTCTCCAGACATGAATCCAATTGAGCATGTCTGGATTCAACTAAAGATAGCCATTCGTGCGCGCTCTGAACCCCTCCACACAATCTCGAAGACCTATGGAGAGTTGCTGTTGAAGACTGGGACAGAATGGATTAACAGTTGATAAAATGTGCTGGTAGACAGTATGCCACGAAGAGTACAAGCATTAATCAATGCAAGAGGAAGCACTACACTACTCAATTTTCATTTGGCCATCCATACCATGGTTATAATTTTGTCAACAACTGTTATATTTTGTCAGTAACTGTTAAAAATAAATACATTTTCATTCCTTACCTTTCCTTGGTCTTCTTTTTATTGAAGGTCTGGTTGACAGGTGATGGAAAACTTTTTTTGATGTGTGTATAAGGAACGATATTCTTTCACATTTTAGATAATAAAGTTGAAATTATAAACTGTCGTATCTTTCAGATAATTGTTTTTAAGAAATGTCAAGCACAGGAAAGTAATAATGTTTACAATATTATTATTATTATTATTATTATTATTATTATTATTATTATTATTATTATTATTATTATTATTATTATTAAATATCCGTGGAAAAGAACCAAGCAGTATGCTAGGGTTTTAGTTTTGTTATACGTTATACTACTTATCTATACTACTTATTTTATGTACACAGATAATGGTAAAATATATCTCTTCAGTCTTTTAAAGATAAAGTTTAACAAATCTATGAATTCTCGGTAATAACAGGGTTTTTTGATCACTTCACATAGTGGAGTCCTGTATTCGGTGCTGCAGTCCAGAAGATGTGTCTTTAGTTGAAATCTCTTTGCTTAAATAATAGGACAGTCAAATAGAAGTTGTTTCACACTGTGAAGGTCTTCGCGGCAGGAGCATGTAGAGTCGATGTCTGCTGGAATGTTGAATCTGTCGAAGTAAGTTCCAAATTGTGAAAAATATTGGAAACATAAAATTTTGAATTGTGAAAAATTCTGACTTGATATACGAAAACGGATTTCATTTTTGCAATCAACACAAAATTCTAATTTAGAAACACTATTTTCTTTAATGAAAATAAAACCTATGAAGACCAGTGTAATCAGTTTTTGTGCATCCTGAAGAATTCATTCATGTGACCATGTGGGTATTCTGCAATTCACCCGGACCACTGTCGTGTCACTATCACTTCCTGTTTGCAAAGGTCACTTCAGCTGTACCTCGATTCTTGTGGGGTATTGTTGCATGGCATATTTACAATCGAATGAAGGAGGTATTTATAAACAATACATTTGCTGAATATTCTTGTTTGAGAAGTTGCCATCGAGAATTTGTTAGGCATTTTCCAGGAGTTCATCCCCCAAGCAGAAATGCAGTTTATATAATTGCCAAGGAATTTCTCGAAACGGGGTCTGTGTCAGGCAAAAAGCCTGAAACAAGACACCAGAGCAGAAAATAGATTATGTTGATGCCAACCCTAGGCAGTTGTTAAGTCCCCTAACTGCACGGTGTGCAATTTCTAATACAACAGCTCATGTTGCAACTTAACTCTTAAAATTAAGGCCGTATAAAATGAAGTAGTGCACTTCTTAGAACCTCCAATGAAACAAGAACACAGTTTTGCAGGTAGTTTCAACAGTCATGATGGTGCTCTCGATCCACGGTATGCATTTTTTTTAAGATGAAGCTTGGTTCACATTAAGTGGTCGTTTTAACAGTCAAAACAATAGGTATAGGAGTAAGGAAATCCACATTCTTTCATTAAATTATGAAATTCCTCTGCATGATCGTAAAATCGAAGTATGGTGTGCAGTCAGTACGAACAAAATTGTAGGAGCGATATTTAAAACAACTTCAGATCGGTATATCCTGCTCCATTCTTCCAGCATTTGACTGAAGAAGAAAAGTCTCACGGGCATTTGAACAGATAATTAGTCGAAAATTGTGGCCTACACGCTCACCCGATTTAAATCCATGCTCAAAGTAAATATGTACGTAATAACTCTTGATCAATTGGAAGAGAAAATTCGTGAAGTAATTCCACGCGAACGAGGAACTTCAGCGTGTGTCCAAGAACCTTTTTTTCCAGGTGTGATGCTTGTATTTGCGACGGAGGACAACACTTCGAAAACTGAGATAAGTGGTAATAGCGCAAAACGCACATTAATTTCACCAGCGAGAGAACAGCAAAAAGCTGTTCAGGTTGTTGCCTGTATATCCAGTACGCTGTATGTACTATTATTTTGTTTTGTTTTTTTTTTTTTTTAATTTTGATTTAACGTATTGTAATTATTGTATAGCTGAAAGATCCTAATAAAACAAATAATTCTAGTCTACTTTATTCTCGTCCATTGTATCCTATTTATTCTAATTTATTGAAATCAATTCCATTTATTATAATGTATTATGATGTATTTTCTAATCTACCGTATCGATCCTAATCTATTCTAATATCTTCTACTTATTCAAATTTATCGATCTTCTACTTTATTCTGTAGGTCTTCCTATTTTCCGTATTAATTTCCCGCACTAATTTCTTTCTATTTTTCGCTCAAATTTTCTGCTCTAATTTCCGTCTATTTCCCGTTCTAATTCCCCTGTATTTTCCGTAATAGTATACCTTTATTTTCCGCTCTAGTTCCCTATATTATCGGCCCTAATTTTCCTATATATTCCGTTCTAATTTCCCTTTATTTTCCGCTTTAGTTTCCCTTCATTTTTGCTCTACTTCGCTCTATTTCCCCTCTAGGTTTCCCTCTAATTTACATCTATTTTCCACTCTAATTTCCCCTTCTTTACCACAGTAATATCAGTCTATATCCAACTCTAATATCGCTCTATCTTACACTATACTTTGCTCCTATTTTTCGTTTTAATTTCCCTCTAAATTCGCTTTCATTTCCTTCTATTATCCGTATAATTTCCCTCTAATTTTAGCTGTTATTTTCCTCTATGTACTGCTCTAGTTTCCGTCTATTTTCCTTTCTAATTTCCGTCCATTTTGTACACTAGTTGCCCTATATACGTATTTCGATCTAATTTTCCTTTAATTCCGCTCTAATTTCCTTTACATTTTGCATTAATTTCCCTCTATTTTCCCTCTAATTTACACTTCAATTTCGCTCCTTTCCGCTTCAATTTTCGATCATTTTCCGCTCTAGTTCCCTCTATTTCCCTCTCAAGTTTCCCCCTACTTTACGAAATATATTCCCTCTATTTTCCATGCTAGTTTGCCTCTATATTCCCCTCCACTTTCTCTCTAATATCCCTCACTATCCCTCTATCTTCCGCTCTAACCTCAATATATTTTCCTCTCTAATTACCCTCTGTATCCGTTCTAAATTCCCTCTATCTTCTCCTCTATTGTTCCTCTAATTTCCTCTATTATTTACTTTTCACTTTTCGCATCCTTTTCCCCCTATATTCCGCTCTGTTTTCCTGTAATTTTCCTCTCTGTTCGGTTCAATAACCCCATACTTTCCTCTCTAATTTCTCACAATTTTCTGCTCCAATTTCCTTCAATTTTCTGCTGTAATTTCCCTTTATTTTCCGCTCTGATTTACCTCTATTTTCCGCACAACTTTCCCTCCATTGTCCTCTCTAATTTCCATTTTTCCTCATTATTTTCCCTCTATATTCCGCTCTAGTTTGAGCACAAATTTCGCTATTATTTCACTCTAATTTCCTTTCATTATCGTCTCCAATTTCCCTCTATTTTTGCACTAATTTCCCTCCGTTTTCCTCAGTACTTTCCCTCTAATTGTCGATTCAATTTCGCTCTATCATCCGCTGTAATTTTCCCTCTGTTTTCCTTATCTCTTCCATACAGATTTTCCTTTATTTTTCGCACTAGTTTCCCTCTAATTGCCCAATATTTTCTCCTCTAATTTTAATATCTTTACCCTTAATTTTCCGCTCTAATTTCCCTATATCTTTCTGTCATATTTTCTTCTATATCCGCATTACTTACCCACTAATTTCCACTCTATTATTCCTCTATTTACCGCTCTTCTATCCCGCTAATTACCGTTCTATTATCGGCCTAATTTCCATTGCAATTACCCTTTATTTTCCGATCGAATTTCCCTTTATCTTCCGCCCTCATTTCCCTGCATTTTCCACAATAATTTTCCTCTATTTTCAGCTTTAATTCACTCTATTCCGTTCTAATTTCCCTCCATTTTCGACTCTAATTTCACACTAATATCACGCTATTTCTCGCTCTAATTTCTCTCTAGCTTCCTCTATAATTGCCCTCCATTTTCTGTTCTAGTTAGCCTCTATTTTCGCTTTAAACTCATTCTACTTTTCGTATATTTTCCCCCTTCTTACTGCTCTAGTTTCATTCTATTTTCTCTGCTAATTTCCCTTCATTTTCCGCCCTAGTTTCCGTCTATATAAAAATCTAATTTCCATCTATATTCCGCTCTATTTTTCGCATTTTCCCTCTAATTTCCGATCCAATTAAGCTCTATTTTCCGCTCTGACTTTCCTTTATTATCCGCTTTATGTCCCCCTATTTTATCTCTGTTTTTCACTCCAGTTTCCCATTTTTTTGCAATAGGTCCTCTATATTTCCCACTCTAGATTCCCTCTGCATTCCGCTATAAATTAGCACTGTTTTCCTTTCTAATTAATCCTCTACATCCCTCTCTAATTTCCCTCTCTTTCTTCTCCACTCTAATTTCCATCCCTTTTACCTATATTTCCGATATAATTTACATCTTTCTTTCGCTCTAGTTTTCTCTATAGTTCCCGCTATTTTCAGCATTCATTTCCCTATTTCACCCCCTAGTTTCCCTCTGATTTCCACACTAATTTCGTTCTATTTTCCGCTCTAGTGTCCCACCAATTTCTACTCTAATTCTCTCAATTCTGCCCTCTATTGTCCGCCATAATTTGCTTTAAGTTCCGTTCTAATTTCCCTCCATATTTCGCTGCAATTTTCCTCCAATTACAGCAATAACTTTTCTCTACTTTACTTCAAATTGCCGCTCTAATTTCTCTGTATTTTCCGATCTAATTTCTACTTATTTCCGGCTCTATTTTGCACTCTAATATCCCTCCATTTTCCGCTGTAATTCCTCAATATTTTCCACTCTAATTTCCCTTTATTTTCCCCATTAATATCATTCTATCACTCTATTTTTCATATAATTTCACTCTATCTTCCCCTCCAATTGTTCTCTATTTTCTGCTTTTGTTTCCCTATATTTTCCGTGTTAATTTGCCTCATTTTCCGGACTAATTTCTCTTTATATGTCGATCTAATTTCTCCATATATTTTTCTCTATTTTGCCCTCTATTTCTTGAATTAATCTCCCACTATTTTCCGTTGAAAATTCTCTCTTTTTTGTGCTGTAATGTTCTTTCTATTTACCGCGCTAGTTTCCCTCTATTTTCCGCAATAATTTCCCTCTATCTTCCGGGCCAGTTTCCCTCTATATTCCCCTCTAGTGTATTTCAATTTTCCGCTCTTTTAATCCTCTAATTTACGCTCTAATTTCACTCTTACTTCCGCTCCAATTTTGCTGCAATTTCCTCTCTAGTTTCGCTCTATTTTACACTTCCAGCTTCCCTCTATTTCACTTTCTATGCTCAGCTCTAGATTCCCTCTACTTTACGATCTAATTTGCCTTTATTTTCCGATCTAGTTTCCCTCTATTATTACTCTCAGTTTCCTCTATTTCTGCTCCCGCTTACCTCTAATTTCCGCTCCTGATTTCCTTCATTTTTCTCTCGGCACTAATTTGACTCTTTTTTTCCGCTCTGGTATCCCCTACTTTCCGCCCTTGTTCTCTAATTTTCTCTCCAGTTTCCGTTTTAATTTCCGCTCAATTTCACCTCCACTTTCCGCTATAATCTCCTATATTTTTCACTCTAATTTGCCTCTATATTCCGCTGTAAAATTTCCCTATTATCCGCAGTAATTTTCCTCTTTTTTCTTATCAATTTTTCCCTCTATATTTACCTCTAATTTGCCTTTATTTTCGGCTCTAGCTTACCTCTCTAATTTTGTTCTATTTTCCTCTCCTACTTCCCTCTATTTTCGTTTTTAATTTCCCCTATATTCCGTACTAACTTACCTCTATTTTCCATTTAATTTTAACACTTGTCCGTTCTGGTTCCCCCCGTTTTCCCCTCTGGTTTCCCTCTAACTTCCGCTCTTACCTCATTCTATCTTCCTCTCTAATTTCCACCTATTTTCGTTCTAATTTCCCTGTGTGTTCCGCTCTAATTCTCCTGAATTTTCGTGACTAATTTTCCTCTATTATCCTCTCTGGTTTACCATTCTTTTCCTTTAATTTTTTCTCTAATTACCCTCCATATCCGCACTAAATTCCCTCTACTCTCACCTCTAATGTATCTCTAATTTCCTCTCTAATTTACCATTTTAATCTGGCGTATCCTTAGTATTCACAACATTCTCCACTTAAATTTCTGCGTTTTCTTTGTATTCTCAATTTTCTCCACTTGACTTTCCAAGTTTTCTTTCTATTATCATCGTTTCCTCTACCTTTCCGTGTTTTCTTTGTAATCTCAACTTTCTCCACTTAACTTCCCACGTTTTCTTTCTATTCCCATCATTCTTCACTTATCTTTCCGCGTTTCTTTGAATTCTTATCATTCTCCACTAACTTCCAGCCTTTCCTTACTAATCTCAATTTCCTCCTCTTAACTTTCCGCGTTTTCAGTGTATTCTCATTATTCTCCATTTATCTTTCCGCGTTTCTTTGAATTTTTATCATTCTCCACTTAACTTTCCACATTTTTTTTTAATCTCATCATTCCCCACTTAACTTTCCACGTTTTCTCTGTATCGTCATCATTCTCCACTTAACTTTCCACGTTTTCTTTGTATCGTCATCATTCTCCACTTAACTTTCCGCGTTTTCTTTGTATCCTCATCAATCTCCACTTAACTTTCCACGTTTTCTTTGTATTCTCATCATTCTCCACTTAACTTTCCACGTTTTCTTTGTATTCTCATCATTCTCCACTTAACTTTCCGCGTTTTCTTTGTATCCTCATCATTCTCCACTTAACTTTCCACGTTTTCTCTGTATCGTCATCATTCTCCACTTAACTTTCCACGTTTTCTTTGTATCGTCATCATTCTCCACTTAACTTTCCACGTTTTCTTTGTATCGTCATCATTCTCCACTTAACTTTCCACGTTTTCTTTGTATCCTCATCATTCTCCACTTAACTTTCCACGTTTTCTCTGTATCGTCATCATTTTCCACTTAACTTTCCACGTTTTCTTTGTATCGTCATCATTCTCCACTTGACTCTCCACGTTTTCTTTGTTTCGTCATCATTCTCCACTTAACTTTCCGCGTTTTCTTTGTATCGTCATCATTCTCCACTTAACTTTCCCCGTTTTCTTCGTATTCTCATCATTCTCCACTTAACTTTCCGCGTTTTCTTTGTTTCCTCATCATTCTCCACTTAACTTTCCACGTTTTCTTTGTATCCTCATCATCCTCCACTTAACTTTCCACGTTTTCTTTGTATTCTCATCATTCTCCACTTAACTTTCCACGTTTTCTTTGTATTCTCATCATTCTCCACTTAACTTTCCGCGTTTTCTTTGTATCCTCATCATTCTCCACTTAACTTTCCACGTTTTCTCTGTATCGTCATCATTCTCCACTTAACTTTCCACGTTTTCTTTGTATCGTCATCATTCTCCACTTAACTTTCCACGTTTTCTTCGTATCGTCATCATTCTCCACTTAACTTTCCACGTTTTCTTTGTATCCTCATCATTCTCCACTTAACTTTCCGCGTTTTCTTTGAATCCTCATCATTCTCCACTTAACTTTCCACGTTTCCTTTGTATTCTCATCATTCTCCACTTAACTTTCCACGTTTTCTTTGTATCCTCATCATCCTCCACTTATCTTTCCACGTTTTCTTTGTATTCTCATCATTCTCCACTTAACTTTCCACGTTTTCTTTGTATCCTCATCATTCTCCACTTAACTTTCCACGTTTTTTTTGTATCCTCATCATTCTCCACTTAACTTTCCACGTTTTCTTTGTATCGTCATCATTCTCCACTTAACTTTCCACGTTTTCTTTGTATCCTCATCATTCTCCACTTAACTTTCCGCGTTTTCTTTGTATCCTCATCATTCTCCACTTAACTTTCCACGTTTTCTCTGTATCGTCATCATTCTCCACTTAACTTTCCACGTTTTCTTTGTATCGTCATCATTCTCCACTTAACTTTCCGCGTTTTCTTTGTATCGTCATCATTCTCCACTTAACTTTCCACGTTTTCTTTGTATCGTCATCATTCTCCACTTAACTTTCCACGTTTTCTTTGCATCCTCATCATTCTCCACTTAACTTTCCACGTTTTCTTTGTATTCTCATCATTCTCCACTTAACTTTCCACGTTTTCTTTGTATTCTCATCATTCTCCACTTAACTTTCCACGTTTTCTTTGTATTCTCATCATTCTCCACTTAACTTTCCGCGTTTTCTTTGTATCCTCATCATTCTCCACTTAACTTTCCACGTTTTCTCTGTATCGTCATCATTCTCCACTTAACTTTCCACGTTTTCTTTGTATCGTCATCATTCTCCACTTAACTTTCCACATTTTCTTTGTATCGTCATCATTCTCCACTTAACTTTCCGCCTTTTCTTTGTATCGTCATCATTCTCCACTTAACTTTCCACGTTTTCTCTGTATCGTCATCATTCTCCACTTAACTTTCCACGTTTTCTTTGTATCGTCATCATTCTCCACTTAACTTTCCACGTTTTCTTTGTATCGTCATCATTCTCCACTTAACTTTCCACGTTTTCTTTTTATCCTCATCATTCTCCACTTAACTTTCCACGTTTTCTTTGTATTCTCATCATTCTCCACTTAACTTTCCACGTTTTCTTTGTATTCTCATCATTCTCCACTTAACTTTCCACGTTTTCTTTGTATTCTCATCATTCTCCACTTTACTTTCCCTGTTTGCTCTGTATTCTCCTCACTCTCCACTTAACTTTCCCCGTTTTGTTTGCTTTCTCATCATTCTACACTTAACTTTCCCCGTTTTCTTTGTATTCTCATCATTCTCCACTTTACTTTCCGCGTTTTCTTTGTATCCTCATCATTCTCCACTTAACTTTCCACGTTTTCTTTGTATTCTCATCATTCTCCACTTAACTTTCCGCGTTTTCTTTGTATCCTCATCATTCTCCACTTAACTTTCCACGTTTTCTTTGTATCCTCATCATTCTCCACTTAACTTTCCACGTTTTCTTTGTATCCTCATCATCCTCCATTTCACTTTTCGCGTTTTCTTTGTATCCTCATCATTCTCCACTTATCTTTCCACGTTTTCTTTGTATTCTCATCATTCTCCACTTAACTTTCCACGTTTTCTTTGTATCGTCATCATTCTCCACTTAACTTTCCACGTTTTCTTTGTATCGTCATCATTCTCCACTTAACTTTCCGCGTTTTCTTTGTATCCTCATCATTCTCCACTTAACTTTCCACGTTTTCTTTGTATTCTCATCATTCTCCACTTAACTTTCCACGTTTTCTTTGTGTCCTCATCATTCTCCACTAAACTTTCCCCGTTTTCTTTGTCTTCTCATCATTTTCCTCTTAATTTGCACGTTTTCTTTATATTCTCATCATTGTCCACATAACTTTGTCCGTTTTATTTCTATTCTCATCATTCTCCACTAAACTTTCCCTGTTTTCTTTGTCTTCTCATCATTCTCAACTTAACTTTCCGCGGTGTCTTTGTATTCTCTTCACTTTCCACTTAACTTTAACTATTTTCTGTATATTCTCATCATTGTCCTCTTTACTTTCCACATTTTCTTTGTATTGTCATCATTGCTCACTTAAATTTCCAAGTTTTCTTTCTGTTCTCAACATACTCCATTTAAGTCTCCTTTTCCATAGGATTCTCAACATTCTCCACTTAACTTTTCCCGTTTCATTTGTACTTTCGTCGTTCTCCACTTATCTTTCCGCGTTGTCTTTGTATTCTCACTATTCTCCACTCAATTTTCATCGGTTTCCCTGTATTCTCGTCATTCCCCACTCAACTTTCATCGTTGTCTTTGTACTTTGAACACTCTCCACTTTAATTTCCACATTTCCTTTTTATTCTCATCATTGTCCATTTAATTTTTCATGTTTTCTTTCAATTCTAACCATTCTCCACTTTACTTCCATCTTTTTCTTTGTATTTTCATCATTCTCCACTTATCTTTCTTCGTTTTCTTTGTAGTCTCAATATTCTCCACATTACTTTCCTCGTTTTCTTTGTATTCTCATCATTCTCCACTTAACGTTTGCCATTTCCTTCTACTCTGAATATTCTCCACTAAACTTTCCGCGTTTTATGTATACTCAGCATTCTCCTCATAACTTTCTGCGTTGTCATTGTCTTCTCATCATTTTCCTCTTAACTTTCCCCGCTTTATTTGTCTTCTCATCATTCTCCACTTAACTTTCACCGTTTTCTTTGTATTCTCATCATTCTCCACTTAACTTTCACCGTTTTATTTGTACTCTCATCGTTATCCACTTATCTTTCGCGTTGTCTTTGTATTCTCATTATTCTCCATTCAAATTTCATCGTTTTCTCTGTATTCTCATCATTCTCCTCTTATCTTTCCGTGTTTTCTTTGTTTTCTCCTTATTCTCCACTTACCTTTTCCCGTTTTCTCTATATTTTCATCATTCTCCACTTAACTTTCACCGTTTTTTGTGTTCTCATCATTCTCCACTAAACTCTCCCCGTTTTCCCTGTCTTCTAATCATTTCCCTCGTAAATTTCCCCGTTTTCTTTATATTCCCAACATTCTCTACATAACTTTCTCCGTTTTGTTTCTATTCTCATCATTCTGCACTAAACTTTTCCCGTTTTCTTTGTCTTCTCATCATTCTCAAATTAACTTTCCCTGGTGTCTTTGTATTCTCATCATTCTCCACTTTACACTCCACGTTTTCTTTGTATTCTCATCATTCTCCACGTTACTTTCCACGATTTCATAGCCTTCTCATGATTTTCCACTTAACTTTCATACTTTTCTCTGTATCCTCATCATTCTCCACTTCACTCTCCCCGTTGTCTTTGTATTCTCATCATTCACCACTTAACTTTCTCTGTTTTCTTTGTCTTCTCATCATGCTTCACTTCACTTTCCATGATTTCTTTGTATTCTCATCATTCTCCACTTCACTTTAAATGATTTCTTTGTATTCTCATCATTCTCCACTTCACTTTCCATGATTTCTTTGTATTCTCATCATTCTCCACTTCACTTTCCATGATTTCTTTGTATTCTCGTCATTCTCCACTTCACTTTCCCTGTTTTCTCTGTATTCTCAACATTCTCCACTCAGTTTCCATGATTTCTTTGTATTCTCATCATTCTCGACTTCACTCTCAACGCTTTCTTTGTATCCTCATCATTCTCCACTTAACTTTCCACGTTTTCTTCGTATTCTCATCATTCTCCACTTAACGTTCCCTGTTTTCTTTGTATTCTCATCACTCTCCACTTCACTTTCCACGTTTTCTTTGTATCCTCATCATTCTCCACTTAACTTTCCCCGTTTTATTTGTATTCTCATCATTCTCCACTTCACTCTCCACGTTTTCTTTGTATTCTCATCTTTCTCCACTTCATTTTCCCCGTTTTCTTTGTATTCTCATCATTCTCCACTTCACTCTCCACGTTTTCTTTGTATTCTCATCATTCTCCACTTTACATTCCCCGTTTTCATTGTTTTCTCATTATTCTCCACTTTACATTCCACGTTTCCTTTGTATTCTAATCATTCTCCACTTGACTTTCCCTGTTTTCTTTGTATTCTCACCATTCTCCTCTTAACTTTCCACGTTTTCATTGTATCCTCATCGTTCTCCACTTAACTTTCCACGTTTTCTTTGTATCCTCATCATTCTCCACTTAACTTTCTACGTTTTCTTTGTATCCTCATCATTCTCCACTTAAATATCCCCGTTTTCTTTGAATTCTCATCATTCTCCACTTCACTCTCAACGTTTTCTTTGTATCGTCATCATTCTCCACTTGACTTTCCCCTATTCCTTTGTCTTCCCATCATTCTCCACTTAACTTTTCCCGTTTTCTTTGTCTTCTCATCATCCTCCACTTAACGTTCCCCGTTTACTTTCTCTTCTCATCATTTTCCAGATATTTACCTTTTTCTTTGTATTCTCTACACTCTCCACATAACTTCTCCCGAGTTACTTGTCTTTTCACCATTTCCCACTTTAATTTCTCCTTTTTTTTCTATTTGCATCATTCTCCACTTCATTTTCCACGTTTTCTTTGTCTTCTCATCATTTTACACTTCACTTTGTACGTCCTCTTTGTATTCTCATCATTTTCCACTTCATTTCCCCCTTTTTCTTTGTCTTTTCCTCATTCTGCACTTCATTTTCCTCTATTTCTTTGTATTCTCATCATTCTCCACGTATCGTTCCACGTTTTCCTTGTATTCTCATCATTCTCCACTTAACTTTCACCGCTCTCATTGCCTTCTCATCATTCTCCACTTAATTCTTCCCGTTTTCTTTTCTTCTCATCATTTTCAGTTATCTTTCAACATTTTCTTTCTATTCTCATCATTCTCCACTTAACTTTCCCCGTTTTCTTTGTATTCTCATCATTCTCCACTTAACTTTCTCCGTTTTCTTTGTATTCTCATCGTTCTCCACTTCTCTTTCGCCGTTTTATTTGTCTTCTCATCATTATCCACTTAACTCTCCCAGTTTTCTTTGTCTTCTCACCACTGTCTACTTAACTTTCCCCGTTTTCTTTGTGTTCTCATCATTCTCCGCTTAACCTTCCCCGTTTTGTATGTTTTCTCATTATTCTCAACGTACCTCTCCCCCTTTCCTTGCTATTGTCAATATTCTCCACTTAACTCTCCTCTTTTCCTTTTTATTGTTATCGTTGTCGACTTATTTTTCCGCGTATTTCTTTTTGTTCTCATAATTCTTCACACAAATTTCATCGTCTTCTCTGTATTCTCATCTTTCTGAACTTTACTTTCCACGTTTCCTTTGAATTCTCAACAATGTACACTTCACTTTCCACGTTTTCTTTGTACTCTCATCACTCTCCACTTCTCTTTCCCTGTTTTCTTTGGATTCTCTTCATTCTCTACTACACTCTCCCTGTTTTCTTTCTATTCTCATCATTATCCACTTCACTTTAGACATTTTCTTTGTATTCTCTTCATTCTCCACTTCACTCTCCACGTTTTCTTTGTATTCTCGTCACTCTCTAATTAACTCTCCCCGTTTTCATCCTATTCTCATCTTTCTCCATTTCACTTCCCAAGTTTTCTTTGTATTGTCTAATTCCCTACTTCATTTTCCTTGTTTACTTTGTGCTCTCATCATTTTCTTCTTAAATTTCCACGTTTTCTCTGTATTCTCATCATTCTCCACTTCTCTTTCCCTGTTTTCTTTGTATTCTCATCATTCTCCACTTAACTTTGCCCGTTTTCTTTGTCTTCTCATCATTCTCCACTTAACTTTCGCCGTTTTCTTTGACTTCTCATCATTCTCTACTTCACTTTTCCTGTTTTCTTTGTATTCTCATCATTCTCCAATTCACTTTCCCTGTTTCCCTTGTTTTCTTAATATCTGCACTTCACTTTCCACGTTTTCTTTGCATTCTCATCATTCTCCACTTAACTTTCTCCGTTTTCTTTCTATTCTCATCATTCTCCACTTCCCTTTCCCTGTTTTCTTCTTATTCTCATCAACCCTTTTAACTTTCCACGTTTTCTTTTTATTCTTATCATTATGCAATTAACTTTCCCTGTTTTCTTTGTACTCTCATCATTCCCCACTTCACTTTCCACGCTATGTTAGTATTCTCATCATTCTCCACTTCACTTTCCACGTTATCTTTGTCTCCTCATCATTCTCCACTTAACTGTCCACGTTTTCTTTGTATTCTCATCATTCTACACTTCACTTTCCCTGTTTTCTTTGAAATCTCCTCATTCTTCACATCACTTTCCATGATTTCTTTCTATTCTCATCATTCATCACGTAACTTTCCCTGCTTACTTTGTCGTGTCATCATTTTCCACTTCACTTTCCATGATTTCTTAGTATTCTCAACATTCTCCACTTTACTTTCCCTGTTTGCTCTGTTTTCTCATCACTCTCCACTTAACTTTCCCCGTTTTGTTTGCCTTCTCATCATTCTACACTTAACTTTCCAGGTTTTCTTTGTATTCTCGACGTTCTTCACTTAACTTTCCCCTATTTCTATGTCTTCTCATCATTCTCCACTTCACTTTCTCCGTTTTCTTTGTATTCTCATCTTTCTCCACGTAACTTTCCACTCTGTCTTAGTATTCTCATCATTCTCCACTTAACTTTCCACATTATCTTTGTCTTCTCATCATTCTCCACATAACTTTCCACGTTTTCTTTGTATTCTCATCATTCTCCAGTTCATTTCCCCCTTTTCTTGGTCTTCTACTTATTCTCCATTTCATTTCCTTCTTTTCTTTGTATTCTCATCATTCTCCACTTAACTCTCCACGTTTTCTTTGTATTCTCATCATTCTCCACTTCACTTTCCCTGTTTTCTTTGAAATCTCATCATTCTTCACATCACTTTCCATGATTTCTTTCTACTCTCATCATTCACCACGTAACTTTCCCTGATTTCTTTGTCGTGTCATCATTTTCCACTTCACTTTCCATTTTTTCTTTGTATTCTCATCATTCTCCACTTTACTTTCCCTGTTTGCTCTGTATTCTCACCACTCTCCACTTAACTTTCCCCGTTTTGTTTGCCTTCTCATCATTCTACACTTAACTTTCCAGGTTTTCTTTGTATTCTCGACGTTCTTCACTTAACTTTACCCTATATTCTGTCTTTTCATCATTCTCCACTTAACTTTCCACGTTTTCTTAGTATTCTCATCATTCTCCAGTTCATTTCCCCCTTTTCTTGGTCTTCTCATTATTCTCCACTTAACTTTCACCGTTTTCTTTGTCTTCTCATCATTTTCCACTTCACTTTCTCCGTTTTCTTTGTATTCTCATCTTTCTCCACGTCACTTTCCACGCTGTCTTAGTAATCTCATCATTCTCCACTTAACTTTCCACGTTATCTTTGTCTTCTCATCTTTCTCCACATAACTTTCCACGTTTTCTTTGTATTCTCATCATTCTCCAATTCACTTTCCCTGTTTCCCTTGTATTCTTAACATTCTGCACTTCACTTTCCACGTTTTCTTTGCATTCTCATCATTCTCCACTTAACTTTCTCCGTTTTCTTTCTATTCTCATCATTCTCCACTTCCCTTTCCCTGCTTTCTTCTTATTCTCATCATCCCTTTTAACTTTCCACGTTTTCTTTTTATTCTTATCATTATGCAATTAACTTTCCCTGTTTTCTTTGTACTCTCATCATTCCCCACTTCACTTTCCACGCTATGTTAGTATTCTCATCATTCTCCACTTCACTTTCCACGTTATCTTTGTCTCCTCATCATTCTCCACTTAACTGTCCACGTTTTCTTTGTATTCTCATCATTCTCCACTTCACTTTCCCTGTTTTCTTTAAAATCTCCTCATTCTTCACATCACTTTCCATGTTTTCTTTCTATTCTCATCATTCATCACGTAACTTTCCCTGCTTACTTTGTCGTGTCATCATTTTCCACTTCACTTTCCATGATTTCTTAGTATTCTCATCATTCTCCACTTTACTTTCCCTGTTTGCTCTGTTTTCTCATCACTCTCCACTTAACTTTCCCCGTTTTGTTTGCCTTCTCATCATTCTACACTTAACTTTCCAGGTTTTCTTTGTATTCTCGACGTTCTTCACTTAACTTTCCCCTATTTCTATGTCTTCTCATTATTCTCCACTTAACTTTCACCGTTTTCTTTGTCTTCTCATCATTTTCCACTTCACTTTCTCCGTTTTCTTTGTATTCTCATCTTTCTCCACGTAACTTTCCACTCTGTCTTAGTATTCTCATCATTCTCCACTTAACTTTCCACATTATCTTTGTCTTCTCATCATTCTCCACATAACTTTTCACGTTTTCTTTGTATTCTCATCATTCTCCAGTTCATTTCCCCCTTTTCTTGGTCTTCTACTTATTCTCCATTTCATTTCCTTCTTTTCTTTGTATTCTCATCATTCTCCACTTAACTCTCCACGTTTTCTTTGTATTCTCATCATTCTCCACTTCACATTCCCTGTTTTCTTTGTCTTCTCATCATTCTCCACTTAACTTTCACCCTTTTCTTTGTCTTCTCATCATTTTCCACTTCACTTTCTCCGTTTTCTTTGTATTCTCATCTTTCTCCACGTCACTTTCCACGCTGTCTTAGTAATCTCATCATTCTCCACTTAACTTTCCACGTTATCTTTGTCTTCTCATCTTTCTCCACATAACTTTCCATGTTTTCTTTGTATTCTCATCATTCTCCAGTTCATTTCCCCCTTTTCTTGGCCTTCTCATTATTCTCCATTTCATTTCCTTGTTTTCTTTGTATTCTTATCATTCTCCACTTAACTCTCCCTGTTTTCTTTGTATTCTCACGATTCTCCTCTTCACTTTCCCCGTTATTATGTATTCTCATCATTCTCCACTTAACTTTCCCCGGTTTCTTTGTATTCTCATCATTCTCCACTTCACTTTCCACGTTTTCTTAGTATTCTCATCATTCTCCACTTTACTTTCTCCGGTTTGTTTGTATTCTCATCATTCTCCACTTCACTTTCCACGTTTTCTTTGTATTCTCATCATTCTCCACTTCACTTTCCCTGTTTTCTTTGTTTTCTCATCGTTTTCCACTTACCTTTCCACGTTTTCTTTCTATTCATATAATTCTACACTTCACTTTCCTTATTTTCTTTGTAATCTCATCATTCTCCACTTCACTTTCCCCGATTTCTTTGTATTCTCATCATTCTCCACTTCACGTTCCACGTTTTCATTGTATTCTCATCATTCTCCACTTGATATTCCCTATTTTCTTTGTATTCTCATCATTCTCCACTTCACTTTCCAAGTTTTCTTTGTATTCTCATCATTCTCCACTTCACTTTCCACGATTTCTTTGTATTCTCATCATCCTCCATTTCACTTTTTACGTTTTCTTTGTATTCTCAGCATTCTCAACTCCACTTTCCCTGTTTTCTTTGTACTGTCATTATCCACCACTACACTTTCCCTTTTTTCTTTGTATTCTCATCATTCTCCACTCACCTTTCCCCGTTTTCTTTGTCTTCTCGTCATTCTCCACTTCATTTTCCTTGTTTTCTTTGTATTCTCAACATTGGCCACTTAACTGTCCACGTTTTCTTTGTATTCTCATCATTCTCCACTTCACTTTCCCTGTTTTCTTTGAAATCTCATCATTCTTCACATCACTTTCCATGATTTCTTTCTACTCTCATCATTCACCACGTAACTTTCCCTGATTTCTTTGTCGTGTCATCATTTTCCACTTCACTTTCCATGATTTCTTTGTATTCTCATCATTCTCCACTTTACTTTCCCTGTTTGCTCTGTATTCTCATCACTCTCCACTTAACTTTCCCCGTTTTGACTGCCTTCTCATCATTCTACACTTAACGTTCCCGGTTTTCTTTGTATTCTCGACGTTCTTCACTTTACTTTCCCCTATATATCTGTCTTCTCATCATTCTCCACTTAACTTTCACCGTTTTCTTTGTCTTCTCATCATTCTCCACATAACTTTCCACGTTTTATTAGTATTCTCATCATTCTCCAGTTCATTTCCCCCTTTTCTTGGTCTTCTCATTATTCTCTATTTCATTTCCTTGTTTTCTTTGTATTCTCATCATTCTCCACTTAACTCTCCACGTTTTCTTTGTATTCTCGTCCTTCTCCACTTCACATTCCCTGTTTTCTTTGTCTTCTCATCATTTTCCACCTCACTTTCTCCGTTTTCTTTGTATTCTCATCTTTCTCCACGTCACTTTCCACGCTGTCTTAGTAATCTCATCATTCTCCACTTAACTTTCCACGTTATCTTTGCCTTCTCATCTTTATCCACATAACTTTCCACGTTTTCTTTGTATTCTCACCATTCTTCTGTTCATTTCCCCCTTTTCTTGGTCTTCTCATTATTCTCCATTTCATTTCCTTGTTTTCTTTGTATTCTCATCGTTCTCCACTTAACTCTCCCTGTTTTCTTTGTATTCCCATGATTCCCCTCTTCACTTTCCCCGTTTTTATGTATTCTCATCATTCTCCGGTTAACTTTCCCTGCTTTCTTTGTATTCTCATCATTCTCCACTTCACTTTCCACGTTTTCTTAATATTCTCATCATTCTCCACTTCACTTTCACCGATTTGTTTGTATTCTCATCTTTCTCCATTTCACTTTCCAAGTTTTCTTTATATTGTCTAATTCTCTACTTCATTTTACTTGTTTACTTTGTGCTCTCATCATTTTCTTCTTAAATTTCCACGTTTTGTCTGTATTCTCATCATTCTCCACTTCTCTTTCCCTGTTTTCTTTGTATTCTCGTCATTCTCAAATTCACTTTCCACTTTTTCTTTGTATTGTCATCATTCTCCACTTCACTTTCCACGTTTTCTTTGTATTCTCATCATTCTCGACTTCACTTTCCCTGTTTTCTTTGTATTCTCATCATTCTCCACTTCACTTTCCTCGTTTTTTTGGATTCTCATCATTCTCCAATACACTTTCCACGTTTTCTTTGTATTCTCATCATTCTCCACTTCTCTTTTCATGATTTCTTTCTATTCTCATCATTCTCCACTTCACTCTCCCTGTTTTCTTTGTATCCTCAACATTCGCCACATAACTTACCCCCTTTCTTTGTATTCTCATCATTCCCCACATAACATTTCACGTTTTCTTTGTATTCTCAGCATTCTCAACTCCACTTTCCCTGTTTTCTTTGTACTGTCATTATCCACCACTACACTTTCCCTTTTTTCTTTGTATTCTCGTCATTCTCCACTCACCTTTTCCCGTTTTCTTTGTCTTCTCGTCATTCTCCACTTCATTTTCCTTGTTTTCTTTGTATTCTCAACATTGGCCACTTAACTGTCCACGTTTTCTTTGTATTCTCATCATTCTCCACTTCACTTTCCCTGTTTTCTTTGAAATCTCATCATTCTTCACATCACTTTCCATGATTTCTTTCTACTCTCATCATTCACCACGTAACTTTCCCTGATTTCTTTGTCGTGTCATCATTTTCCACTTCACTTTCCATTTTTTTCTTTGTATTCTCATCATTCTCCACTTTACTTTCCCTGTTTGCTCTGTATTCTCATCACTCTCTACTTAACTTTCCCCGTTTTGTTTGCCTTCTCATCATTCTACACTTAACTTTCCAGGTTTTCTTTGTATTCTCGACGTTCTTCACTTAACTTTCCCCTATATTCTGTCTTTTCATCATTCTCCACTTAACTTTCCACGTTTTCTTAGTATTCTCATCATTCTCCAGTTCATTTCCCCCTTTTCTTGGTCTTCTCATTATTCTCCATTTCATTTCCTTGTTTTCTTTGTATTCTCATCATTCTCCACTTAACTCTCCACGTTTTCCTTGTATTCTCATCATTCTCCACTTCACATTCCCTCTTTTCTTTGTCTTCTCATCATTCTCCACTTAACTTTCACCGTTTTCTTTGTCTTCTCATCATTTTCCACTTCACTTTCTCCGTTTTCTTTGTATTCTTATCTTTCTCCACGTCACTTTCCACGCTGTCTTAGTAATCTCATCATTCTCCACTTAACTTTCCACGTTATCTTTGTCTTCTCATCTTTCTCCACATAACTTTCCACGTTTTCTTTGTATTCTCATCATTCTCCAATTCACTTTCCCTGTTTCCCTTGTATCCTTAACATTCTGCACTTCACTTTCCACGTTTTCTTTGCATTCTCATCATTCTCCACTTAACTTTCTCCGTTTTCTTTCTATTCTCATCATTCTCCGCTTCCCTTTCCCTGCTTTCTTCTTATTCTCATCATCCCTTTTAACTTTCCACGTTTTCTTTTTATTCTTATCATTATGCAATTAACTTTCCCTGTTTTCTTTGTACTCTCATCATTCCCCACTTCACTTTCCACGCTATGTTAGTATTCTCATCATTCTCCACTTCACTTTCCACGTTATCTTTGTCTCCTCATCATTCTCCACTTAACTGTCCACGTTTTCTTTGTATTCTCATCGTTCTCCACTTCACTTTCCCTGTTTTCTTTGAAATCTCCTCATTCTTCACATCACTTTCCATGATTTCTTTCTATTCTCATCATTCATCACGTAACTTTCCCTGCTTACTTTGTCGTGTCATCATTTTCCACTTCACTTTCCATGATTTCTTAGTATTCTCATCATTCTCCACTTTACTTTCCCTGTTTGCTCTGTTTCCTCATCACTCTCCACTTAACTTTCCCCGTTTTGTTTGCCTTCTCGTCATTCTACACTTAACTTTCCAGGTTTTCTTTGTATTCTCGACGTTCTTCACTTAACTTTCCCCTATTTCTATGTCTTCTCATCATTCTCCACTTAACTTTCACCGTTTTCTTTGTCTTCTCATCATTTTCCACTTCACTTTCTCCGTTTTCTTTGTATTCTCATCTTTCTCCACGTAACTTTCCACTCTGTCTTAGTATTCTCATCATTCTCCACTTAACTTTCCACATTATCTTTGTCTTCTAATCATTCTCCACATAACTTTCCACGTTTTCTTTGTATTCTCATCATTCTCCAGTTCATTTCCCCCTTTTCTTGGTCTTCTACTTATTCTCCATTTCATTTCCTTCTTTTCTTTGTATTCTCATCATTCTCCACTTAACTCTCCACGTTTTCTTTGTATTCTCATCATTCTCCACTTCACATTCCCTGTTTTCTTTGTCTTCTCATCATTCTCCACTTAACTTTCACCGTTTTCTTTGTCTTCTCATCATTTTCCACTTCACTTTCTCCGTTTTCTTTGTATTCTCATCTTTCTCCACGTCACTTTCCACGCTGTCTTAGTAATCTCATCATTCTCCACTTAACTTTCCGCGTTATCTTTGTCTTCTCATCTTTCTCCACTTAACTTTCCATGTTTTCTTTGTATTCTCATCATTCTCCAGTTCATTTCCCCCTTTTCTTGGCCTTCTCATTATTCTCCATTTCATTTCCTTGTTTTCTTTGTATTCTTATCATTCTCCACTTAACTCTCCCTGTTTTCTTTGTATTCTCACGATTCTCCTCTTCACTTTCCCCGTTATTATGTATTCTCATCATTCTCCACTTAACTTTCCCCGGTTTCTTTGTATTCTCATCATTCTCCACTTCACTTTCCACGTTTTCTTAGTATTCTCATCATTCTCCACTTTACTTTCTCCGGTTTGTTTGTATTCTCATCATTCTCCACTTCACTTTCCACGTTTTCTTTGTATTCTCATCATTCTCCACTTCACTTCCCCTGTTTTCTTTGTTTTCTCATCGTTTTCCACTTACCTTTCCACGTTTTCTTTCTATTCATATAATTCTACACTTCACTTTCCTTATTTTCTTTGTATTCTCATCATTCTCCACTTCACTTTCCCCGATTTCTTTGTATTCTCATCATTCTCCACTTCACGTTCCACGTTTTCATTGTATTCTCATCATTCTCCACTTGACTTTCCAAGTTTTCTTTGTATTCTCATCATTCTCCACTTCACTTTCCACGATTTCTTTGTATTCTCATCATCCTCCATTTCACTTTTTACGTTTTCTTTGTATTCTCAGCATTCTCAACTCCACTTTCCCTGTTTTCTTTGTACTGTCATTATCCACCACTACACTTTCCCTTTTTTCTTTGTATTCTCATCATTCTCCACTCACATTTTCCCGTTTTCTTTGTCTTCTCGTCATTCTCCACTTCATTTTCCTTGTTTTCTTTGTATTCTCAACATTGGCCACTTAACTGTCCACGTTTTCTTTGTTTTCTCATCATTCTCCACTTCACTTTCCCTGTTTTCTTTGAAATCTCATCATTCTTCACATCACTTTCCATGATTTCTTTCTATTCTCATCATTCACCACGTAACTTTCCCTGATTTCTTTGTCGTGTCATCATTTTCCACTTCACTTTCCATGATTTCTTTGTATTCTCATCATTCTCCACTTTACTTTCCCTGTTTGCTCTGTATTCTCATCACTCTCCACTTAACTTTCCCCGTTTTGACTGCCTTCTCATCATTCTACACTTACCGTTCCCGGTTTTCTTTGTATTCTCGACGTTCTTCACTTTACTTTCCCTTATATATCTGTCTTCTCATCATTCTCCACTTAACTTTCACCGTTTTCTTTGTCTTCTCATCATTCTCCACATAACTTTCCACGTTTTATTAGTATTCTCATCATTCTCCAGTTCATTTCCCCCTTCTCTTGGTCTTCTCATTATTCTCTATTTCATTTCCTTGTTTTCTTTGTATTCTCATCATTCTCCACTTAACTCTCCACGTTTTCTTTGTATTCTCGTCCTTCTCCACTTCACATTCCCTGTTTTCTTTGTCTTCTCATCATTTTCCACTTCACTTTCTCCGTTTTCTTTGTATTCTCATCTTTCTCCACGTCACTTTCCACGCTGTCTTAGTAATCTCATCATTCTCCACTTAACTTTCCACGTTATCTTTGTCTTCTCATCTTTATCCGCATAACTTTCCACGTTTTCTTTGTATTCTCACCATTCTTCAGTTCATTTCCTCCTTTTCTTGGTCTTCTCATTATTCTCCATTTCATTTCCTTGTTTTCTTTGTATTCTCATCGTTCTCCACTTAACTCTCCCTGTTTTCTTTGTATTCCCATGATTCCCCTCTTCACTTTCCCCGTTTTTATGTATTCTCATCATTCTCCAGTTAACTTTCCCTGCTTTCTTTGTATTCACATCATTCTCCACTTCACTTTCCACGTTTTCTTAATATTCTCATCATTCTCCACTTCACTTTCCCCGATTTGTTTGTATTCTCATCATTCTACACTTCACTTTCCACGTTTTCTTTGTATTCTCATCATTCTCCACTTCACTTTCCCTGTTTTCTTTGTTTTCTCATCATTCTCCACTAAACTTTCTACGTTTTCTTTCTATTCACATAATTCTCCACTTCACTTTTCCTATTTTGTTTGTATTCTCATCATTCTCCACTTCACTTTCCCCGATTTCTTTGTATTCTCATCATTCTCCACTTCACGTTCCACGTTTTCATTGTATTCTCATCATTCTCCACTTCACTTTCAATATTATCTTTGTATTCTCATCATTCTCCACTTCACTTTCCACGTTTTCTTTGAATGCTCATTATTCTCCACTTCACTTTCCACGTTTTCTTTGTATTCTCATCATCCTACTTTTCACTTTTTACGTTTTCTTTGCATTCTCAGCATTCTCAACTCCACTTACCCTGTTTTCTTTGTACTGTCATTATCCTCCACCACACTTTCCCTTTTTTCTTTGTATTCTCATCATTCTCCACTCACCTTTCCCCGTTTTCTTTGTCTTCTCATCATTCTCCACTTCATTTTCCTTGTTTTCTTTGTATTCTCAACATTTTCCATTTAACTCTCCAGGTTTTCTTTGTATTCTCATCGTTCTCCACTTCACTTTCCCTGTTTTCTTTTAATTCTCATCATTCTTTTCTTCACTTTCCACGTTTTCTTTTTTATTATCATCATTCTCCACTTCACTCTCCACTTTTTCTTTGTATTCTCATCACTCTCTACTTAACTCTCCCCGTTTTCATTGTACTCTCATCTTTCTCCATTTCACTTCCCTAGTTTTCTTTGTATTGTCTAATTCTCTACTTCATTTTACTTGTTTACTTTGTGCTCTCATCATTTTCTTCTTAAATTTCCACGTTTTCTCTGTATTCTCATCATTCTCCACTTCTCTTTCCCTGTTTTCTTTGTATTCTCGTCATTCTCAAATTCACTTTCCACTTTTTCTTTGTATTGACATCATTCTCTGCTTCACTTTCCACGTTTTCTTTGTATTCTCATCATTCTCGACTTCACTTTCCCTGTTTTCTTTGTATTCTCATCATTCTCCAATTCACTTTCCTCGTTTTTTTGGATTCTCATCATTCTCCAATACACTTTCCACGTTTTCTTTGTATTCTCATCGTTCTCCACTTCACTTTTCATGATTTCTTTCTATTCTCATCATTCTCCACTTCACTCTCCCTGTTTTCTTTGTATCCTCAACATTCGCCACATAACTTACCCCCTTTCTTTGTATTCTCATCATTCCCCACTTAACATTTCACGTTTTCTTTGTATTCTCAGCATTCTCAACTCCACTTTCCCTGTTTTCTTTGTACTGTCATTATCCACCACTACACTTTCCCTTTTTTCTCTGTATTCTCATCATTCTCCACTCACCTTTTCCCGTTTTCTTTGTCTTCTCGTCATTCTCCACTTAATTTTCCTTGTTTTCTTTGTATTCTCAACATTGGCCACTTAACTGTCCACGTTTTCTTTGTATTCTCATCATTCTCCACTTTACTTTCCCTGTTTGCTCTGTATTCTCATCACTCTCCACTTAACTTTCCCCGTTTTGTTTGCCTTCTCATCATTCTACACTTAACTTTCCAGGTTTTCTTTGTATTCTCGACGTTCTTCACTTAACTTTCCCCTATATTCTGTCTTTTCATCATTCTCCACTTAACTTTCACCGTTTTCTTTGTCTTCTCATCATTCTCCACATAACTTTCCACGTTTTCTTAGTATTCTCATCATTCTCCAGTTCATTTCCCCCTTTTCTTGGTCTTCTCATTATTCTCCATTTCATTTCCCTGTTTTCTTTGTATTCTCATCATTCTCCACTTAACTCTCCACGTTTTCTTTGTATTCTCATCATTCTCCACTTCACATTCCCTCTTTTCTTTGTCTTCTCATCATTCTCCACTTAACTTTCACCGTTTTGTTTGTCTTCTCATCATTTTCCACTTCACTTTCTCCGTTTTCTTTGTGTTCTCATCTTTCTCCACGTCACTTTCCACGCTGTCTTAGTAATCTCATCATTCTCCACTTAACTTTCCACGTTATCTTTGTCTTCTCATCTTTCCCCACATAACTTTCCACGTTTTCTTTGTATTCTCATCATTCTCCAGTTCATTTCCCCCTATTCTTGGCCTTCTCATTCTTCACCATTTCATTTCCTTGTTTTCTTTGTATCATTCTCCACTTAACTCTCCCTGTTTTCTTTGTATTCTCATGATTCTCCTCTTCACTTTCCCCGTTATTATGTATTCTCATCATTCTCCACTTAACTTTCCCCGCTTTCTTTCTATTCTCATCATTCTCCACTTCACTTTCCACGTTTTCTTAGTATTCTAATCATTCTCCACTTCACTTTCCCCGATTTGTTTGTATTCTCATCATTCTCCACTTCACTTTCCACGTTTTCTTTGTATTCTCATCATTCTCCACTTCACTTTCCCTGTTTTCTTTATTTTCTCATCATTCTCCACTTACCTTTCCACGTTTTCTTTCTATTCACATAATTCTTCACTTCACTTTCCTTATTTTCTTTGTATTCTCATCATTCTCCACTTCACTTTCCCCGATTTCTTTGTATTCTCATCATTCTCCACTTCACTTTCCACGTTTTCTTTGTATTCTCATCATTCTCCACTTCACTTTCCCTGTTTTCTTTATTTTCTCATCATTCTCCACTTACCTTTCCACGTTTTCTTTCTATTCACATAATTCTTCACTTCACTTTCCTTATTTTCTTTGTATTCTCATCATTCTCCACTTCACTTTCCCCGATTTCTTTGTATTCTCATCATTCTCCACTTCACTTCCCCCATTTTCTTTGTATTCTCATCATTCTCCACCTCACTTTCCACGTTTTCTTTGTATTCTCATCATTCTCCACTTCACTTTCCACGATTTCTTTGTATTCTCATCATCCTCCATTTCACTCTTTACGTTTTCTTTGTATTCTCAGCATTCTCAACTCCACTTTCCCTGTTTTCTTTGTACTGTCATTATCCACCACTACACTTTCCCTTTTTTCTTTGTATTCTCATCATTCTCCACTCACTTTTTCCCGTTTTCTTTGTCTTCTCGTCATTCTCCACTTCATTTTCCTTGTTTTCTTTGTATTCCCAACATTGGCCACTTAACTCTCCACGTTTTCTTTGTATCCTCATCATCCTCCATTTCACTTTCCGCGTTTTCTTTTTATCCTCAGCATTCTCCTCATAACTTTCTGCGTTGTCATTGTCTTCTCATCATTTTCCTCTTAACTTTCCCCGCTTTATTTGTCTTCTCATCATTCTCCACTTAACTTTCACCGTTTTCTTTGTATTCTCATCATTCTCCACTTAACTTTCACCGTTTTATTTGTACTCTCATCGTTATCCACTTATCTTTCGCGTTGTCTTTGTATTCTCATTATTCTCCATTCTAATTTCGTCGTTTTCTCTGTATTCTCATCAATCTCCTCTTATCTTTCCGCGTTTTCTTTGTTTTCTCCTTATTCTCCACTTACCTTTCCCCGTTTTCTCTATATTTTCATCATTCTCCACTTAACTTTCACCGTTTTTGTCTTCTCATCATTCTCCACTAAACTCTACCCGTTTTCCCTGTCTTCTAATCATTTCCCTCGTAAATTTCCCCGTTTTCTTTATATTCGCAACATTCTCTACATAACTTTCTCCGTTTTGTTTCTATTCTCATCATTCTGCACTAAACTTTTCCCGTTTTCTTTGTCTTCTCATCATTCTCAACTTAACTTTCCCCGGTGTCTTTGTATTCTCATCATTCTCCACTTTACACTCCACGTTTTCTTTGTATTCTCATCATTCTCCACGTTACTTTCCACGATTTCATAGCCTTCTCATGATTTTCCACTTAACTTTCATAATTTTCTCTGTATCCTCATCATTCTCCACTTCACTCTCCCCGTTGTCTTTGTATTCTCATCATTCACCACTTAACTTTCTCTGTTTTCTTTGTCTTCTCATCATGCTTCACTTCACTTTCCATGATTTCTTTGTATTCTCATCATTCTCCCCTTCACTTTAAATGATTTCTTTGTATTCTCATCATTCTCCACTTCACTTTCCATGATTTTTTTGTATTCTCATCATTCTCCACTTCACTTTCCATGATTTCTTTGTATTCTCGTCATTCTCCACTTCACTTTCCCTGTTTTCTCTGTATTCTCAACATTCTCCACTCAGTTTCCATGATTTCTTTGTATTCTCATCATTCTCGACTTCACTCTCAACGCTTTCTTTGTATCCTCATCATTCTCCACTTAACTTTCCACGTTTTCTTCGTATTCTCATCATTCTCCACTTAACGTTCCCTGTTTTCTTTGTATTCTCATCACTCTCCACTTCACTTTCCACGTTTTCTTTGTATCCTCATCATTCTCCACTTACCTTTCCCCGTTTTATTTGTATTCTCATCATTCTCCACTTCACTCTCCACGTTTTCTTTGTATTCTCATCTTTCTCCACTTCATTTTCCCCGTTTTCTTTGTATTCTCATCATTCTCCACTTCACTCTCCACGTTTTCTTTGTATTCTCATCATTCTCCACTTTACATTCCCCGTTTTCATTGTTTTCTCATTATTCTCCACTTTACATTCCACGTTTTCTTTGTATTCTAATCATTCTCCACTTCACTTTCCCTGTTTTCTTTGTATTCTCACCATTCTCCTCTTAACTTTCCACGTTTTCATTGTATCCTCATCGTTCTCCACTTAACTTTCCAAGTTTTCTTTGTATCCTCATCATTCTCCACTTAACTTTCTACGTTTTCTTTTTATCCTCATCATTCTCCACTAAATATCCCCGTTTTCTTTGAATTCTCATCATTCTCCACTTCACTCTCAACGTTTTCTTTGTATCGTCATCATTCTCCACTTGACTTTCCCCTATTCCTTTGTCTTCCCATCATTCTCCACTTAACTTTTCCCGTTTTCTTTGTCTTCTCATCATCCTCCACTTAACGTTCCCCGTTTACTTTCTCTTCTCATCATTTTCCAGATATTTCCCTTTTTCTTTGTATTCTCTACACTCTCCACATAACTTCTCCCGATTTATTTGTCTTTTCACTATTTCCCACTTTAATTTCTCCGTTTTTTTCTATTTGCATCATTCTCCACTTCATTTTCCACGTTTTCTTTGTCTTCTCATCATTTTACACTTCACTTTGTACGTCCTCTTTGTATTCTCATCATTTTCCACTTCATTTCCCCCTTTTTCTTTGTCTTTTCCTCATTCTGCACTTCATTTTCCTCTATTTCTTTGTATTCTCATCATTCTCCACGTATCGTTCCACGTTTTCCTTGTATTCTCATCATTCTCCACTTAACTTTCACCGCTCTCATTGCCTTCTCATCATTCTCCACTTAATTCTTCCCGTTTTCTTTTCTTCTCATCATTTTCAGTTATCTTTCAACATTTTCTTTCTATTCTCATCATTCTCCACTTAACTTTCCCCGTTTTCTTTGTATTCTCAACATTCTCCACTTAACTTTCCCCGTTTTCTTTGTATTCTCATCGTTCTCCACTTCTCTTTCGCCGTTTTATTTGTCTTCTCATCATTATCCACTTAACTCTCCCAGTTTTCTTTGTCTTCTCACCACTGTCTACTTAACTTTCCCCGTTTTCTTTGTGTTCTCATCATTCTCCGCTTAACTTTCCCCGTTTTGTATGTTTTCTCATTATTCTCAACGTACCTCTCCCCCTTTCCTTGCTATTGTCAATATTCTCCACTTAACTCTCCTCTTTTCCTTTTTAGTGTTATCGTTGTCGACTTATTTTTCCGCGTATTTCTTTTTGTTCTCATAATTCTTCACACAAATTTCATCGTCTTCTCTGTATTCTCATCTTTCTGAACTTTACTTTCCACGTTTCCTTTGAATTCTCAACAATGTACACTTCACTTTCCACGTTTTCTTTGTACTCTCATCACTCTCCAATTCTCTTTCCCTGTTTTCTTTGGATTCTCTTCATTCTCTACCACACTCTCCCTGTTTTCTTTCTATTCTCATCATTATCCACTTCACTTTAGATGCTTTCTTTGTATTCTCATCATTCTCCACTTCACTTTCCCTGTTCTCTCTGTATTCTCATCATTTTCCAGTTCACTTTCCACGTTTTCCTTGTATTCTCATCATTCTCCACGTAACTCTCTCCGTTTTCTTTGTATTCTCATCACTCTCCACTTTACATTCCACGTTTTCTTTGTATTCTGATCATTCTCCACTTCACTTTCCCTGTTCTCTCTGTATTCTCATCATTTTCCAGTTCACTTTCCACGTTTATTTGTATTCTCATCATTCTCCACTTCACTCTCCCTGGTTCCATTCTATCCTCATCATTCTCCACTACACTCTCCCTGTTTTCTTTGTTTTCTCATCATTCTCCACTTAACTTTCCGCGTTTTTTTTGTGTTCACAACATTCTCCACTTCACTTTCTCTATTTTCCTTGTATTCTCGTCATTCTCCACTTCACTTTCCAATGATTTGTTTGTATTCTCATCAGTCTCCACTTAACTTTCCACGTTTTGTTTCTATTCTCATCATTCTCCACTTCACTCTCCCTGTTTTCTTTGTATCCTCATCATTCTCCATTTTACTTTCCCTGTTTGCTCTGTATTCTCATCACTCTCCACTTAACTTTCCCCGTTTTGTTTGCCTTCTCATCATTCTACACTTAACTTTCCAGGTTTTTTTTGTATTCTCGACGTTCTTCACTTAACTCTCCCCTATTTCTCTGTCTTCTCATCATTCTCCACTTAACTTTCACCGTTTTCTTTGTTTTCTCATCATTCTCCACATAACTTTCCACGTTTTCTTTTATTCCCTTCATCCTCCACTTATCTTTCCACGTTTTCTTTGTATTCTCATCATTCTCCACTTAACTTTCCACGTTTTCTTTGTATCCTCATCATTCTCCACTTAACTTTCCACGTTTTTTTTGTATCCTCATCATTCTCCACTTAACTTTCCACGTTTTCTTTGTATCGTCATCATTCTCCACTTAACTTTCCACGTTTTCTTTGTATCCTCATCATTCTCCACTTAACTTTCCGCGTTTTCTTTGTATCCTCATCATTCTCCACTTAACTTTCCACGTTTTCTCTGTATCGTCATCATTCTCCACTTAACTTTCCACGTTTTCTTTGTATCGTCATCATTCTCCACTTAACTTTCCGCGTTTTCTTTGTATCGTCATCATTCTCCACTTAACTTTCCACGTTTTCTTTGTATCGTCATCATTCTCCACTTAACTTTCCACGTTTTCTTTGCATCCTCATCATTCTCCACTTAACTTTCCACGTTTTCTTTGTATTCTCATCATTCTCCACTTAACTTTCCACGTTTTCTTTGTATTCTCATCATTCTCCACTTAACTTTCCTCGTTTTCTTTGTATCCTCATCATTCTCCACTTAACTTTCCACGTTTTCTCTGTATCGTCATCATTCTCCACTTAACTTTCCACGTTTTCTTTGTATCGTCATCATTCTCCACTTAACTTTCCACGTTTTCTTTGTATCGTCATCATTCTCCACTTAACTTTCCGCCTTTTCTTTGTATCCTCATCATTCTCCACTTAACTTTCCACGTTTTCTCTGTATCGTCATCATTCTCCACTTAACTTTCCACGTTTTCTTTGTATCGTCATCATTCTCCACTTAACTTTCCACGTTTTCTTTGTATCGTCATCATTCTCCACTTAACTTTCCACGTTTTCTTTTTATCCTCATCATTCTCCACTTAACTTTCCACGTTTTCTTTGTATTCTCATCATTCTCCACTTAACTTTCCACGTTTTCTTTGTATTCTCATCATTCTCCACTTAACTTTCCACGTTTTCTTTGTATTCTCATCATTCTCCACTTTACTTTCCCTGTTTGCTCTGTATTCTCATCACTCTCCACTTAACTTTCCCCGTTTTGTTTGCTTTCTCATCATTCTACACTTAACTTTCCCCGTTTTCTTTGTATTCTCATCATTCTCCACTTTACTTTCCGCGTTTTCTTTGTATCCTCATCATTCTCCACTTAACTTTCCACGTTTTCTTTGTATTCTCATCATTCTCCACTTAACTTTCCGCGTTTTCTTTGTATCCTCATCATTCTCCACTTAACTTTCCACGTTTTCTTTGTATCCTCATCATTCTCCACTTAACTTTCCACGTTTTCTTTGTATCCTCATCATCCTCCATTTCACTTTTCGCGTTTTCTTTGTATCCTCATCATTCTCCACTTAACTTTCCACGTTTTCTTTGTATTCTCATCATTCTCCACTTAACTTTCCACGTTTTCTTTGTATCGTCATCATTCTCCACTTAACTTTCCACGTTTTCTTTGTATCGTCATCATTCTCCACTTAACTTTCCGCGTTTTCTTTGTATCCTCATCATTCTCCACTTAACTTTCCACGTTTTCTTTGTATTCTCATCATTCTCCACTTAACTTTCCACGTTTTCTTTGTGTCCTCATCATTCTCCACTAAACTTTCCCCGTTTTCTTTGTCTTCTCATCATTTTCCTCTTAATTTGCACGTTTTCTTTATATTCTCATCATTGTCCACATAACTTTGTCCGTTTTATTTCTATTCTCATCATTCTCCACTAAACTTTCCCTGTTTTCTTTGTCTTCTCATCATTCTCAACTTAACTTTCCGCGGTGTCTTTGTATTCTCTTCACTTTCCACTTAACTTTAACTATTTTCTGTATATTCTCATCATTGTCCTCTTTACTTTCCACATTTTCTTTGTATTGTCATCATTGCTCACTTAAATTTCCAAGTTTTCTTTCTGTTCTCAACATACTCCATTTAAGTCTCCTTTTCCATAGGATTCTCAACATTCTCCACTTAACTTTTCCCGTTTCATTTGTACTTTCGTCGTTCTCCACTTATCTTTCCGCGTTGTCTTTGTATTCTCACTATTCTCCACTCAATTTTCATCGGTTTCCCTGTATTCTCGTCATTCCCCACTCAACTTTCATCGTTGTCTTTGTACTTTGAACACTCTCCACTTTAATTTCCACATTTCCTTTTTATTCTCATCATTGTCCATTTAATTTTTCATGTTTTCTTTCAATTCTAACCATTCTCCACTTTACTTCCATCTTTTTCTTTGTATTTTCATCATTCTCCACTTATCTTTCTTCGTTTTCTTTGTAGTCTCAATATTCTCCACATTACTTTCCTCGTTTTCTTTGTATTCTCATCATTCTCCACTTAACGTTTGCCATTTCCTTCTACTCTGAATATTCTCCACTAAACTTTCCGCGTTTTATGTATACTCAGCATTCTCCTCATAACTTTCTGCGTTGTCATTGTCTTCTCATCATTTTCCTCTTAACTTTCCCCGCTTTATTTGTCTTCTCATCATTCTCCACTTAACTTTCACCGTTTTCTTTGTATTCTCATCATTCTCCACTTAACTTTCACCGTTTTATTTGTACTCTCATCGTTATCCACTTATCTTTCGCGTTGTCTTTGTATTCTCATTATTCTCCATTCAAATTTCATCGTTTTCTCTGTATTCTCATCATTCTCCTCTTATCTTTCCGTGTTTTCTTTGTTTTCTCCTTATTCTCCACTTACCTTTTCCCGTTTTCTCTATATTTTCATCATTCTCCACTTAACTTTCACCGTTTTTTGTGTTCTCATCATTCTCCACTAAACTCTTCCCGTTTTCCCTGTCTTCTAATCATTTCCCTCGTAAATTTCCCCGTTTTCTTTATATTCCCAACATTCTCTACATAACTTTCTCCGTTTTGTTTCTATTCTCATCATTCTGCACTAAACTTTTCCCGTTTTCTTTGTCTTCTCATCATTCTCAAATTAACTTTCCCTGGTGTCTTTGTATTCTCATCATTCTCCACTTTACACTCCACGTTTCCTTTGTATTCTCATCATTCTCCACGTTACTTTCCACGATTTCATAGCCTTCTCATGATTTTCCACTTAACTTTCATACTTTTCTCTGTATCCTCATCATTCTCCACTTCACTCTCCCCGTTGTCTTTGTATTCTCATCATTCACCACTTAACTTTCTCTGTTTTCTTTGTCTTCTCATCATGCTTCACTTCACTTTCCATGATTTCTTTGTATTCTCATCATTCTCCACTTCACTTTAAATGATTTCTTTGTATTCTCATCATTCTCCACTTCACTTTCCATGATTTCTTTGTATTCTCATCATTCTCCACTTCACTTTCCATGATTTCTTTGTATTCTCGTCATTCTCCACTTCACTTTCCCTGTTTTCTCTGTATTCTCAACATTCTCCACTCAGTTTCCATGATTTCTTTGTATTCTCATCATTCTCGACTTCACTCTCAACGCTTTCTTTGTATCCTCATCATTCTCCACTTAACTTTCCACGTTTTCTTCGTATTCTCATCATTCTCCACTTAACGTTCCCTGTTTTCTTTGTATTCTCATCACTCTCCACTTCACTTTCCACGTTTTCTTTGTATCCTCATCATTCTCCACTTAACTTTCCCCGTTTTATTTGTATTCTCATCATTCTCCACTTCACTCTCCACGTTTTCTTTGTATTCTCATCTTTCTCCACTTCATTTTCCCCGTTTTCTTTGTATTCTCATCATTCTCCACTTCACTCTCCACGTTTTCTTTGTATTCTCATCATTCTCCACTTTACATTCCCCGTTTTCATTGTTTTCTCATTATTCTCCACTTTACATTCCACGTTTCCTTTGTATTCTAATCATTCTCCACTTGACTTTCCCTGTTTTCTTTTTATCCTCATCATTCTCCACTTAACTTTCCACGTTTTCTTTGTATTCTCATCATTCTCCACTTAACTTTCCACGTTTTCTTTGTATCCTCATCATTCTCCACTTAACTTTCTACGTTTTCTTTGTATCCTCATCATTCTCCACTTAAATATCCCCGTTTTCTTTGAATTCTCATCATTCTCCACTTCACTCTCAACGTTTTCTTTGTATCGTCATCATTCTCCACTTGACTTTCCCCTATTCCTTTGTCTTCCCATCATTCTCCACTTAACTTTTCCCGTTTTCTTTGTCTTCTCATCATCCTCCACTTAACGTTCCCCGTTTACTTTCTCTTCTCATCATTTTCCAGATATTTACCTTTTTCTTTGTATTCTCTACACTCTCCACATAACTTCTCCCGAGTTACTTGTCTTTTCACCATTTCCCACTTTAATTTCTCCTTTTTTTTCTATTTGCATCATTCTCCACTTCATTTTCCACGTTTTCTTTGTCTTCTCATCATTTTACACTTCACTTTGTACGTCCTCTTTGTATTCTCATCATTTTCCACTTCATTTCCCCCTTTTTCTTTGTCTTTTCCTCATTCTGCACTTCATTTTCCTCTATTTCTTTGTATTCTCATCATTCTCCACGTATCGTTCCACGTTTTCCTTGTATTCTCATCATTCTCCACTTAACTTTCACCGCTCTCATTGCCTTCTCATCATTCTCCACTTAATTCTTCCCGTTTTCTTTTCTTCTCATCATTTTCAGTTATCTTTCAACATTTTCTTTCTATTCTCATCATTCTCCACTTAACTTTCCCCGTTTTCTTTGTATTCTCATCATTCTCCACTTAACTTTCTCCGTTTTCTTTGTATTCTCATCGTTCTCCACTTCTCTTTCGCCGTTTTATTTGTCTTCTCATCATTATCCACTTAACTCTCCCAGTTTTCTTTGTCTTCTCACCACTGTCTACTTAACTTTCCCCGTTTTCTTTGTGTTCTCATCATTCTCCGCTTAACTTTCCCCGTTTTGTATGTTTTCTCATTATTCTCAACGTACCTCTCCCCCTTTCCTTGCTATTGTCAATATTCTCCACTTAACTCTCCTCTTTTCCTTTTTAGTGTTATCGTTGTCGACTTATTTTTCCGCGTATTTCTTTTTGTTCTCATAATTCTTCACACAAATTTCATCGTCTTCTCTGTATTCTCATCTTTCTGAACTTTACTTTCCACGTTTCCTTTGAATTCTCAACAATGTACACTTCACTTTCCACGTTTTCTTTGTACTCTCATCACTCTCCACTTCTCTTTCCCTGTTTTCTTTGGATTCTCTTCATTCTCTACTACACTCTCCCTGTTTTCTTTCTATTCTCATCATTATCCACTTCACTTTAGACATTTTCTTTGTATTCTCTTCATTCTCCACTTCACTCTCCACGTTTTCTTTGTATTCTCGTCACTCTCTAATTAACTCTCCCCGTTTTCATCGTATTCTCATCTTTCTCCATTTCACTTCCCAAGTTTTCTTTGTATTGTCTAATTCCCTACTTCATTTTCCTTGTTTACTTTGTGCTCTCATCATTTTCTTCTTAAATTTCCACGTTTTCTCTGTATTCTCATCATTCTCCACTTCTCTTTCCCTGTTTTCTTTGTATTCTCATCATTCTCCACTTAACTTTGCCCGTTTTCTTTGTCTTCTCATCATTCTCCACTTAACTTTCGCCGTTTTCTTTGACTTCTCATCATTCTCTACTTCACTTTTCCTGTTTTCTTTGTATTCTCATCATTCTCCAATTCACTTTCCCTGTTTCCCTTGTATTCTTAATATTCTGCACTTCACTTTCCACGTTTTCTTTGCATTCTCATCATTCTCCACTTAACTTTCTCCGTTTTCTTTCTATTCTCATCATTCTCCACTTCCCTTTCCCTGTTTTCTTCTTATTCTCATCAACCCTTTTAACTTTCCACGTTTTCTTTTTATTCTTATCATTATGCAATTAACTTTCCCTGTTTTCTTTGTACTCTCATCATTCCCCACTTCACTTTCCACGCTATGTTAGTATTCTCATCATTCTCCACTTCACTTTCCACGTTATCTTTGTCTCCTCATCATTCTCCACTTAACTGTCCACGTTTTCTTTGTATTCTCATCATTCTCCACTTCACTTTCCCTGTTTTCTTTGAAATCTCCTCATTCTTCACATCACTTTCCATGATTTCTTTCTATTCTCATCATTCATCACGTAACTTTCCCTGCTTACTTTGTCGTGTCATCATTTTCCACTTCACTTTCCATGATTTCTTAGTATTCTCAACATTCTCCACTTTACTTTCCCTGTTTGCTCTGTTTTCTCATCATTCTCCACTTAACTTTCCCCGTTTTGTTTGCCTTCTCATCATTCTACACTTAACTTTCCAGGTTTTCTTTGTATTCTCGACGTTCTTCACTTAACTTTCCCCTATTTCTATGTCTTCTCATCATTCTCCACTTCACTTTCTCCGTTTTCTTTGTATTCTCATCTTTCTCCACGTAACTTTCCACTCTGTCTTAGTATTCTCATCATTCTCCACTTAACTTTCCACATTATCTTTGTCTTCTCATCATTCTCCACATAACTTTCCACGTTTTCTTTGTATTCTCATCATTCTCCAGTTCATTTCCCCCTTTTCTTGGTCTTCTACTTATTCTCCATTTCATTTCCTTCTTTTCTTTGTATTCTCATCATTCTCCACTTAACTCTCCACGTTTTCTTTGTATTCTCATCATTCTCCACTTCACTTTCCCTGTTTTCTTTGAAATCTCATCATTCTTCACATCACTTTCCATGATTTCTTTCTACTCTCATCATTCACCACGTAACTTTCCCTGATTTCTTTGTCGTGTCATCATTTTCCACTTCACTTTCCATTTTTTCTTTGTATTCTCATCATTCTCCACTTTACTTTCCCTGTTTGCTCTGTATTCTCACCACTCTCCACTTAACTTTCCCCGTTTTGTTTGCCTTCTCATCATTCTACACTTAACTTTCCAGGTTTTCTTTGTATTCTCGACGTTCTTCACTTAACTTTACCCTATATTCTGTCTTTTCATCATTCTCCACTTAACTTTCCACGTTTTCTTAGTATTCTCATCATTCTCCAGTTCATTTCCCCCTTTTCTTGGTCTTCTCATTATTCTCCACTTAACTTTCACCGTTTTCTTTGTCTTCTCATCATTTTCCACTTCACTTTCTCCGTTTTCTTTGTATTCTCATCTTTCTCCACGTCACTTTCCACGCTGTCTTAGTAATCTCATCATTCTCCACTTAACTTTCCACGTTATCTTTGTCTTCTCATCTTTCTCCACATAACTTTCCACGTTTTCTTTGTATTCTCATCATTCTCCAATTCACTTTCCCTGTTTCCCTTGTATTCTTAACATTCTGCACTTCACTTTCCACGTTTTCTTTGCATTCTCATCATTCTCCACTTAACTTTCCCCGTTTTCTTTCTATTCTCATCATTCTCCACTTCCCTTTCCCTGCTTTCTTCTTATTCTCATCATCCCTTTTAACTTTCCACGTTTTCTTTTTATTCTTATCATTATGCAATTAACTTTCCCTGTTTTCTTTGTACTCTCATCATTCCCCACTTCACTTTCCACGCTATGTTAGTATTCTCATCATTCTCCACTTCACTTTCCACGTTATCTTTGTCTCCTCATCATTCTCCACTTAACTGTCCACGTTTTCTTTGTATTCTCATCATTCTCCACTTCACTTTCCCTGTTTTCTTTAAAATCTCCTCATTCTTCACATCACTTTCCATGTTTTCTTTCTATTCTCATCATTCATCACGTAACTTTCCCTGCTTACTTTGTCGTGTCATCATTTTTCACTTCACTTTCCATGATTTCTTAGTATTCTCATCATTCTCCACTTTACTTTCCCTGTTTGCTCTGTTTTCTCATCACTCTCCACTTAACTTTCCCCGTTTTGTTTGCCTTCTCATCATTCTACACTTAACTTTCCAGGTTTTCTTTGTATTCTCGACGTTCTTCACTTAACTTTCCCCTATTTCTATGTCTTCTCATTATTCTCCACTTAACTTTCACCGTTTTCTTTGTCTTCTCATCATTTTCCACTTCACTTTCTCCGTTTTCTTTGTATTCTCATCTTTCTCCACGTAACTTTCCACTCTGTCTTAGTATTCTCATCATTCTCCACTTAACTTTCCACATTATCTTTGTCTTCTCATCATTCTCCACATAACTTTCCACGTTTTCTTTGTATTCTCATCATTCTCCAGTTCATTTCCCCCTTTTCTTGGTCTTCTACTTATTCTCCATTTCATTTCCTTCTTTTCTTTGTATTCTCATCATTCTCCACTTAACTCTCCACGTTTTCTTTGTATTCTCATCATTCTCCACTTCACATTCCCTGTTTTCTTTGTCTTCTCATCATTCTCCACTTAACTTTCACCCTTTTCTTTGTCTTCTCATCATTTTCCACTTCACTTTCTCCGTTTTCTTTGTATTCTCATCTTTCTCCACGTCACTTTCCACGCTGTCTTAGTAATCTCATCATTCTCCACTTAACTTTCCACGTTATCTTTGTCTTCTCATCTTTATCCACATAACTTTCCACGTTTTCTTTGTATTCTCACCATTCTTCTGTTCATTTCCCCCTTTTCTTGGTCTTCTCATTATTCTCCATTTCATTTCCTTGTTTTCTTTGTATTCTCATCGTTCTCCACTTAACTCTCCCTGTTTTCTTTGTATTCCCATGATTCCCCTCTTCACTTTCCCCGTTTTTATGTATTCTCATCATTCTCCGGTTAACTTTCCCTGCTTTCTTTGTATTCTCATCATTCTCCACTTCACTTTCCACGTTTTCTTAATATTCTCATCATTCTCCACTTCACTTTCACCGTTTTGTTTGTATTCTCATCTTTCTCCATTTCACTTTCCAAGTTTTCTTTATATTGTCTAATTCTCTACTTCATTTTACTTGTTTACTTTGTGCTCTCATCATTTTCTTCTTAAATTTCCACGTTTTGTCTGTATTCTCATCATTCTCCACTTCTCTTTCTCTGTTTTCTTTGTATTCTCGTCATTCTCAAATTCACTTTCCACTTTTTCTTTGTATTGTCATCATTCTCCACTTCACTTTCCACGTTTTCTTTGTATTCTCATCATTCTCGACTTCACTTTCCCTGTTTTCTTTGTATTCTCATCATTCTCCACTTCACTTTCCTCGTTTTTTTGGATTCTCATCATTCTCCAATACACTTTCCACGTTTTCTTTGTATTCTCATCATTCTCCACTTCTCTTTTCATGATTTCTTTCTATTCTCATCATTCTCCACTTCACTCTCCCTGTTTTCTTTGTATCCTCAACATTCGCCACATAACTTACCCCCTTTCTTTGTATTCTCATCATTCCCCACATAACATTTCACGTTTTCTTTGTATTCTCAGCATTCTCAACTCCACTTTCCCTGTTTTCTTTGTACTGTCATTATCCACCACTACACTTTCCCTTTTTTCTTTGTATTCTCGTCATTCTCCACTCACCTTTTCCCGTTTTCTTTGTCTTCTCGTCATTCTCCACTTCATTTTCCTTGTTTTCTTTGTATTCTCAACATTGGCCACTTAACTGTCCACGTTTTCTTTGTATTCTCATCATTCTCCACTTCACTTTCCCTGTTTTCTTTGAAATCTCATCATTCTTCACACCACTTTCCATGATTTCTTTCTACTCTCATCATTCACCACGTAACTCTTCCTGATTTCTTTGTCGTGTCATCATTTTCCACTTCACTTTCCATTTTTTTCTTTGTATTCTCATCATTCTCCACTTTACTTTCCCTGTTGGCTCTGTATTCTCATCACTCTCCACTTAACTTTCCCCGTTTTGTTTGCCTTCTCATCATTCTACACTTAACTTTCCAGGTTTTCTTTGTATTCTCGACGTTCTTCACTTAACTTTCCCCTATATTCTGTCTTTTCATCATTCTCCACTTAACTTTCCACGTTTTCTTAGTATTCTCATCATTCTCCAGTTCATTTCCCCCTTTTCTTGGTCTTCTCATTATTCTCCATTTCATTTCCTTGTTTTCTTTGTATTCTCATCATTCTCCACTTAACTCTCCACGTTTTCTTTGTATTCTCATCATTCTCCACTTCACATTCCCTCTTTTCTTTGTCTTCTCATCATTCTCCACTTAACTTTCACCGTTTTCTTTGTCTTCTCATCATTTTCCACTTCACTTTCTACGTTTTCTTTGTATTCTTATCTTTCTCCACGTCACTTTCCACGCTGTCTTAGTAATCTCATCATTCTCCACTTAACTTTCCACGTTATCTTTGTCTTCTCATCTTTCTCCACATAACTTTCCACGTTTTCTTTGTATTCTCATCATTCTCCACTTAACTTTCTCCGTTTTCTTTCTATTCTCATCATTCTCCGCTTCCCTTTCCCTGCTTTCTTCTTATTCTCATCATCCCTTTTAACTTTCCACGTTTTCTTTTTATTCTTATCATTATGCAATTACCTTTCCCTGTTTTCTTTGTACTCTCATCATTCCCCACTTCACTTTCCACGCTATGTTAGTATTCTCATCATTCTCCACTTCACTTTCCACGTTATCTTTGTCTCCTCATCATTCTCCACTTAACTGTCCACGTTTTCTTTGTATTCTCATCGTTCTCCACTTCACTTTCCCTGTTTTCTTTGAAATCTCCTCATTCTTCACATCACTTTCCATGATTTCTTTCTATTCTCATCATTCATCACGTAACTTTCCCTGCTTACTTTGTCGTGTCATCATTTTCCACTTCACTTTCCATGATTTCTTAGTATTCTCATCATTCTCCACTTTACTTTCCCTGTTTGCTCTGTTTCCTCATCACTTTCCACTTAACTTTCCCCGTTTTGTTTGCCTTCTCATCATTCTACACTTAACTTTCCAGGTTTTCTTTGTATTCTCGACGTTCTTCACTTAACTTTCCCCTATTTCTATGTCTTCTCATCATTCTCCACTTAACTTTCACCGTTTTCTTTGTCTTCTCATCATTTTCCACTTCACTTTCTCCGTTTTCTTTGTATTCTCATCTTTCTCCACGTAACTTTCCACTCTGTCTTAGTATTCTCATCATTCTCCACTTAACTTTCCACATTATCTTTGTCTTCTAATCATTCTCCACATAACTTTCCACGTTTTCTTTGTATTATCATCATTCTCCAGTTCATTTCCCCCTTTTCTTGGTCTTCTACTTATTCTCCATTTCATTTCCTTCTTTTCTTTGTATTCTCATCATTCTCCACTTAACTCTCCACGTTTTCTTTGTATTCTCATCATTCTCCACTTCACATTCCCTGTTTTCTTTGTCTTCTCATCATTCTCCACTTAACTTTCACCGTTTTCTTTGTCTTCTCATCATTTTCCACTTCACTTTCTCCGTTTTCTTTGTATTCTCATCTTTCTCCACGTCACTTTCCACGCTGTCTTAGTAATCTCATCATTCTCCACTTAACTTTCCGCGTTATCTTTGTCTTCTCATCTTTCTCCACTTAACTTTCCATGTTTTCTTTGTATTCTCATCATTCTCCAGTTCATTTCCCCCTTTTCTTGGCCTTCTCATTATTCTCCATTTCATTTCCTTGTTTTCTTTGTATTCTTATCATTCTCCACTTAACTCTCCCTGTTTTCTTTGTATTCTCACGATTCTCCACTTCACTTTCCACGTTTTCTTAGTATTCTCATCATTCTCCACTTTACTTTCTCCGGTTTGTTTGTATTCTCATCATTCTCCACTTCACTTTCCACGTTTTCTTTGTATTCTCATCATTCTCCACTTCACTTCCCCTGTTTTCTTTGTTTTCTCATCGTTTTCCACTTACCTTTCCACGTTTTCTTTCTATTCATATAATTCTACACTTCACTTTCCTTATTTTCTTTGTATTCTCATCATTCTCCACTTCACTTTCCCCGATTTCTTTGTATTCTCATCATTCTCCACTTCACGTTCCACGTTTTCATTGTATTCTCATCATTCTCCACTTGACATTCCCTATTTTCTTTGTATTCTCATCATTCTCCACTTCACTTTCCAAGTTTTCTTTGTATTCTCATCATTCTCCACTTCACTTTCCACGATTTCTTTGTATTCTCATCATCCTCCATTTCACTTTTTACGTTTTCTTTGTATTCTCAGCATTCTCAACTCCACTTTCCCTGTTTTCTTTGTACTGTCATTATCCACCACTACACTTTCCCTTTTTTCTTTGTATTCTCATCATTCTCCACTCACCTTTTCCCGTTTTCTTTGTCTTCTCGTCATTGTCCACTTCATTTTCCTTGTTTTCTTTGTATTCTCAACATTGGCCACTTAACTGTCCACGTTTTCTTTGTTTTCTCATCATTCTCCACTTCACTTTCCCTGTTTTCTTTGAAATCTCATCATTCTTCACATCACTTTCCATGATTTCTTTCTACTCTCATCATTCTCCACCTAACTTTCCCTGATTTCTTTGTCGTGTCATCATTTTCCACTTCACTTTCCATGATTTCTTTGTATTCTCATCATTCTCCACTTTACTTTCCCTGTTTGCTCTGTATTCTCATCACTCTCCACTTAACCTTCCCCGTTTTGACTGCCTTCTCATCATTCTACACTTACCATTCCTGGTTTTCTTTGTATTCTCGACGTTCTTCACTTTACTTTCCCTTATATATCTGTCTTCTCATCATTCTCCACTTAACTTTCACCGTTTTCTTTGTCTTCTTATCATTCTCCACATAACTTTCCACGTTTTATTAGTATTCTCATCATTCTCCAGTTCATTTCCCCCTTCTCTTGGTCTTCTCATTATTCTCTATTTCATTTCCTTGTTTTCTTTGTATTCTCATCATTCTCCACTTAACTCTCCACGTTTTCTTTGTATTCTCGTCCTTCTCCACTTCACGTTCCCTGTTTTCTTTGTCTTCTCATCATTTTCCACTTCACTTTCTCCGTTTTCTTTGTATTCTCATCTTTCTCCACGTCACTTTCCACGCTGTCTTAGTAATCTCATCATTCTCCACTTAACTTTCCACGTTATCTTTGTCTTCTCATCTTTATCCACATAACTTTCCACGTTTTCTTTGTATTCTCACCATTCTTCAGTTCATTTCCCCCTTTTCTTGGTCTTCTCATTATTCTCCATTTTATTTCCTTGTTTTCTTTGTATTCTCATCGTTCTCCACTTAACTCTCCCTGTTTTCTTTGTATTCCCATGATTCCCCTCTTCACTTTCCCCGTTTTTATGTATTCTGATCATTCTCCAGTTAACTTTCCCTGCTTTCTTTGTATTCACATCATTCTCCACTTCACTTTCCACGTTTTCTTAATATTCTCATCATTCTCCACTTCACTTTCCCCGATTTGTTTGTATTCTCATCATTCTACACTTCACTTTCCACGTTTTCTTTGTATTCTCATCATTCTCCACTTCACTTTTCCTGTTTTCTTTGTTTTCTCATCATTCTCCACTAAACTTTCTACGTTTTCTTTCTATTCACATAATTCTCCACTTCACTTTTCCTATTTTGTTTGTATTCTCATCATTCTCCACTTCACTTTCCCCGATTTCTTTGTATTCTCATCATTCTCCACTTCACGTTCCACGTTTTCATTGTATTCTCATCATTCTCCACTTCACTTTCAATATTATCTTTGTATTCTCATCATTCTCCACTTCACTTTCCACGTTTTCTTTGAATGCTCATTATTCTCCACTTCACTTTCCACGATTTCTTTGTATTCTCATCATCCTCCATTTCACTTTTTACGTTTTCTTTGTATTCTCAGCATTCTCAACTCCACTTTCCCTGTTTTCTTTGTACTGTCATTATCCACCACTACACTTTCCCTTTTTTCTTTGTATTCTCATCATTCTCCACTCACCTTTTCCCGTTTTCTTTGTCTTCTCGTCATTCTCCACTTCATTTTCCTTGTTTTCTTTGTATTCTCAACATTGGCCACTTAACTGTCCACGTTTTCTTTGTATTCTCATCATTCTCCACTTCACTTTCCCTGTTTTCTTTGAAATCTCATCATTCTTCACATCACTTTCCATGATTTCTTTCTACTCTCATCATTCACCACGTAACTCTCCCTGATTTCTTTGTCGTGTCATCATTTTCCACTTCACTTTCCATTTTTTTCTTTGTATTCTCATCATTCTCCACTTTACTTTCCCTGTTGGCTCTGTATTCTCATCACTCTCCACTTAACTTTCCCCGTTTTGTTTGCCTTCTCATCATTCTACACTTAACTTTCCAGGTTTTCTTTGTATTCTCGACGTTCTTCACTTAACTTTCCCCTATATTCTGTCTTTTCATCATTCTCCACTTAACTTTCCACGTTTTCTTAGTATTCTCATCATTCTCCAGTTCATTTCCCCCTTTTCTTGGTCTTCTCATTATTCTCCATTTCATTTCCTTGTTTTCTTTGTATTCTCATCATTCTCCACTTAACTCTCCACGTTTTCTTTGTATTCTCATCATTCTCCACTTCACATTCCCTCTTTTCTTTGTCTTCTCATCATTCTCCACTTAACTTTCACCGTTTTCTTTGTCTTCTCATCATTTTCCACTTCACTTTCTCCGTTTTCTTTGTATTCTTATCTTTCTCCACGTCACTTTCCACGCTGTCTTAGTAATCTCATCATTCTCCACTTAACTTTCCACGTTATCTTTGTCTTCTCATCTTTCTCCACATAACTTTCCACGTTTTCTTTGTATTCTCATCATTCTCCACTTAACTTTCTCCGTTTTCTTTCTATTCTCATCATTCTCCGCTTCCCTTTCCCTGCTTTCTTCTTATTCTCATCATCCCTTTTAACTTTCCACGTTTTCTTTTTATTCTTATCATTATGCAATTAACTTTCCCTGTTTTCTTTGTACTCTCATCATTCCCCACTTCACTTTCCACGCTATGTTAATATTCTCATCATTCTCCACTTCACTTTCCACGTTATCTTTGTCTCCTCATCATTCTCCACTTAACTGTCCACGTTTTCTTTGTATTCTCATCGTTCTCCACTTCACTTTCCCTGTTTTCTTTGAAATCTCCTCATTCTTCACATCACTTTCCATGATTTCTTTCTATTCTCATCATTCATCACGTAACTTTCCCTGCTTACTTTGTCGTGTCATCATTTTCCACTTCACTTTCCATGATTTCTTAGTATTCTCATCATTCTCCACTTTACTTTCCCTGTTTGCTCTGTTTCCTCATCACTCTCCACTTAACTTTCCCCGTTTTGTTTGCCTTCTCATCATTCTACACTTAACTTTCCAGGTTTTCTTTGTATTCTCGACGTTCTTCACTTAAATTTCCCCTATTTCTATGTCTTCTCATCATTCTCCACTTAACTTTCACCGTTTTCTTTGTCTTCTCATAATTTTCCACTTCACTTTCTCCGTTTTCTTTGTATTCTCATCTTTCTCCACGTAACTTTCCACTCTGTCTTAGTATTCTCATCATTCTCCACTTAACTTTCCACATTATCTTTGTCTTCTATTCATTCTCCACATAACTTTCCACGTTTTCTTTGTATTCTCATCATTCTCCAGTTCATTTCCCCCTTTTCTTGATCTTCTACTTATTCTCCATTTCATTTCCTTCTTTTCTTTGTATTCTCATCATTCTCCACTTAACTCTCCACGTTTTCTTTGTATTCTCATCATTCTCCACTTCACATTCCCTGTTTTCTTTGTCTTCTCATCATTCTCCACTTAACTTTCACCGTTTTCTTTGTCTTCTCATCATTTTCCACTTCACTTTCTCCGTTTTCTTAGTATTCTCATCTTTCTCCACGTCACTTTCCACGCTGTCTTAGTAATCTCATCATTCTCCACTTAACTTTCCGCGTTATCTTTGTCTTCTCATCTTTCTCCACTTAACTTTCCTTGTTTTCTTTGTATTCTCATCATTCTCCAGTTCATTTCCCCCTTTTCTTGGCCTTCTCATTATTCTCCATTTCATTTCCTTGTTTTCTTTGTATTCTTATCATTCTCCACTTAACTCTCCCTGTTTTCTTTGTATTCTCACGATTCTCCTCTTCACTTTCCCCGTTATTATGTATTCTCATCATTCTCCACTTAACTTTCCCCGGTTTCTTTGTATTCTCATCATTCTCCACTTCACTTTCCACGTTTTCTTAGTATTCTCATCATTCTCCACTTTACTTTCTCCGGTTTGTTTGTATTCTCATCATTCTCCACTTCACTTTCCACGTTTTCTTTGTATTCTCATCATTCTCCACTTCACTTCCCCTGTTTTCTTTGTTTTCTCATCGTTTTCCACTTACCTTTCCACGTTTTCTTTCTATTCATATAATTCTACACTTCACTTTCCTTATTTTCTTTGTATTCTCATCATTCTCCACTTCACTTTCCCCGATTTCTTTGTATTCTCATCATTCTCCACTTCACGTTCCACGTTTTCATTGTTTTCTCATCATTCTCCACTTGACATTCCCTATTTTCTTTGTATTCTCATCATTCTCCACTTCACTTTCCAAGTTTTCTTTGTATTCTCATCATTCTCCACTTCACTTTCCACGATTTCTTTGTATTCTCATCATCCTCCATTTCACTTTTTACGTTTTCTTTGTATTCTCAGCATTCTCAACTCCACTTTCCCTGTTTTCTTTGTACTGTCATTATCCACCACTACACTTTCCCTTTTTTCTTTGTATTCTCATCATTCTCCACTCACCTTTTCCCGTTTTCTTTGTCTTCTCGTCATTCTCCACTTCATTTTCCTTGTTTCCTTTGTATTCTCAACATTGGCCACTTAACTGTCCACGTTTTCTTTGTTTTCTCATCATTCTCCACTTCACTTTCCCTGTTTTCTTTGAAATCTCATCATTCTTCACATCACTTTCCATGATTTCTTTCTACTCTCATCATTCACCACGTAACTTTCCCTGATTTCTTTGTCGTGTCATCATTTTCCACTTCACTTTCCATGATTTCTTTGTATTCTCATCATTCTCCACTTTACTTTCCCTGTTTGCTCTGTATTCTCATCACTCTCCACTTAACCTTCCCCGTTTTGACTGCCTTCTCATCATTCTACACTTACCGTTCCCGGTTTTCTTTGTATTCTCGACGTTCTTCACTTTACTTTCCCTTATATATCTGTCTTCTCATCATTCTCCACTTAACTTTCACCGTTTTCTTTGTCTTCTTATCATTCTCCACATAACTTTCCACGTTTTATTAGTATTCTCATCATTCTCCAGTTCATTTCCCCCTTCTCTTGGTCTTCTCATTATTCTCTATTTCATTTCCTTGTTTTCTTTGTATTCTCATCATTCTCCACTTAACTCTCCACGTTTTCTTTGTATTCTCGTCCTTCTCCACTTCACATTCCCTGTTTTCTTTGTCTTCTCATCATTTTCCACTTCACTTTCTCCGTTTTCTTTGTATTCTCATCTTTCTCCACGTCACTTTCCACGCTGTCTTAGTAATCTCATCATTCTCCACTTAACTTTCCACGTTATCTTTGTCTTCTCATCTTTATCCACATAACTTTCCACGTTTTCTTTGTATTCTCACCATTCTTCAGTTCATTTCCCCCTTTTCTTGGTCTTCTCATTATTCTCCATTTCATTTCCTTGTTTTCTTTGTATTCTCATCGTTCTCCACTTAACTCTCCCTGTTTTCTTTGTATTCCCATGATTCCCCTCTTCACTTTCCCCGTTTTTATGTATTCTCATCATTCTCCAGTTAACTTTCCCTGCTTTCTTTGTATTCACATCATTCTCCACTTCACTTTCCACGTTTTCTTAATATTCTCATCATTCTCCACTTCACTTTCCCCGATTTGTTTGTATTCTCATCATTCTACACTTCACTTTCCACGTTTTCTTTGTATTCTCATCATTCTCCACTTCACTTTCCCTGTTTTCTTTGTTTTCTCATCATTCTCCACTAAACTTTCTACGTTTTCTTTCTATTCACATAATTCTCCACTTCACTTTTCCTATTTTGTTTGTATTCTCATCATTCTCCACTTCACTTTCCCCGATTTCTTTGTATTCTCATCATTCTCCACTTCACGTTCCACGTTTTCATTGTATTCTCATCATTCTCCACTTCACTTTCAATATTATCTTTGTATTCTCATCATTCTCCACTTCACTTTCCACGTTTTCTTTGAATGCTCATTATTCTCCACTTCACTTTCCACGTTTTCTTTGTATTCTCATCATCCTACTTTTCACTTTTTACGTTTTCTTTGTATTCTCAGCATTCTCAACTCCACTTACCCTGTTTTCTTTGTACTGTCATTATCCTCCACCACACTTTCCCTTTTTTCTTTGTATTCTCATCATTCTCCACTCACCTTTCCCCGTTTTCTTTGTCTTCTCATTATTCTCCACTTCATTTTCCTTGTTTTCTTTGTATTCTCAACATTTTCCATTTAACTCTCCAGGTTTTCTTTGTATTCTCATCGTTCTCCACTTCACTTTCCCTGTTTTCTTTTAATTCTCATCATTCTTTTCTTCACTTTCCACGTTTTCTTTTTTATTATCATCATTCTCCACTTCACTCTCCACTTTTTCTTTGTATTCTCATCACTGTCTACTTAACTCTCCCCGTTTTCATTGTACTCTCATCTTTCTCCATTTCACTTCCCTAGTTTTCTTTGTATTGTCTAATTCTCTACTTCATTTTACTTGTTTACTTTGTGCTCTCATCATTTTCTTCTTAAATTTCCACGTTTTCTCTGTATTCTCATCATTCTCCACTTCTCTTTCCCTGTTTTCTTTGTATTCTCGTCATTCTCAAATTCACTTTCCACTTTTTCTTTGTATTGACATCATTCTCCGCTTCACTTTCCACGTTTTCTTTGTATTCTCATCATTCTCGACTTCACTTTCCCTGTTTTCTTTGTATTCTCATCATTCTCCAATTCACTTTCCTCGTTTTTTTGGATTCTCATCATTCTCCAATACACTTTCCACGTTTTCTTTGTATTCTCATCGTTCTCCACTTCACTTTTCATAATTTCTTTCTATTCTCATCATTCTCCACTTCACTCTCCCTGTTTTCTTTGTATCCTCAACATTCGCCACATAACTTACCCCCTTTCTTTGTATTCTCATCATTCCCCACTTAACATTTCACGTTTTCTTTGTATTCTCAGCATTCTCAACTCCACTTTCCCTGTTTTCTTTGTACTGTCATTATCCACCACTACACTTTCCCTTTTTTCTCTGTATTCTCATCATTCTCCACTCACCTTTTCCCGTTTTCTTTGTCTTCTAGTCATTCTCCACTTCATTTTCCTTGTTTTCTTTGTATTCTCAACATTGGCCACTTAACTGTCCACGTTTTCTTTGTATTCTCATCATTCTCCACTTTACTTTCCCTGTTTGCTCTGTATTCTCATCACTCTCCACTTAACTTTCCCCGTTTTGTTTGCCTTCTCATCATTCTACACTTAACTTTCCAGGTTTTCTTTGTATTCTCGACGTTCTTCACTTAACTTTCCCCTATATTCTGTCTTTTCATCATTCTCCACTTAACTTTCACCGTTTTCTTTGTCTTCTCATCATTCTCCACATAACTTTCCACGTTTTCTTAGTATTCTCATCATTCTCCAGTTCATTTCCCCCTTTTCTTGGTCTTCTCATTATTCTCCATTTCATTTCCCTGTTTTCTTTGTATTCTCATCATTCTCCACTTAACTCTCCACGTTTTCTTTGTATTCTCATCATTCTCCACTTCACATTCCCTCTTTTCTTTGTCTTCTCATCATTCTCCACTTAACTTTCACCGTTTTCTTTGTCTTCTCATCATTTTCCACTTCACTTTCTCCGTTTTCTTTGTATTCTCATCTTTCTCCACGTCACTTTCCACGCTGTCTTAGTAATCTCATCATTCTCCACTTAACTTTCCACGTTATCTTTGTCTTCTCATCTTTCTCCACATAACTTTCCACGTTTTCTTTGTATTCTCATCATTCTCCAGTTCATTTCCCCCTATTCTTGGCCTTCTCATTATTCTCCATTTCATTTCCTTGTTTTCTTTGTATTCTTATCATTCTCCACTTAACTCTCCCTGTTTTCTTTGTATTCTCACGATTCTCCTCTTCACTTTCCCCGTTATTATGTATTCTCATCATTCTCCACTTAACTTTCCCCGGTTTCTTTGTATTCTCATCATTCTCCACTTCACTTTCCACGTTTTCTTAGTATTCTCATCATTCTCCACTTTACTTTCTCCGGTTTGTTTGTATTCTCATCATTCTCCACTTCACTTTCCACGTTTTCTTTGTATTCTCATCATTCTCCACTTCACTTTCCCTGTTTTCTTTATTTTCTCATCATTCTCCACTTACCTTTCCACGTTTTCTTTCTATTCACATAATTCTTCACTTCACTTTCCTTATTTTCTTTGTATTCTCATCATTCTCCACTTCACTTTCCCCGATTTCTTTGTATTCTCATCATTCTCCACTTCACTTTCCACGTTTTCTTTGTATTCTCATCATTCTCCACTTCACTTTTCCTGTTTTCTTTATTTTCTCATCATTCTCCACTTACCTTTCCACGTTTTCTTTCTATTCACATAATTCTTCACTTCACTTTCCTTATTTTCTTTGTATTCTCATCATTCTCCACTTCACTTTCCCCGATTTCTTTGTATTCTCATCATTCTCCACTTCACTTCCCCCATTTTCTTTGTATTCTCATCATTCTCCACCTCACTTTCCACGTTTTCTTTGTATTCTCATCATTCTCCACTTCACTTTCCACGATTTCTTTGTATTCTCATCATCCTCCATTTCACTCTTTACGTTTTCTTTGTATTCTCAGCATTCTCAACTCCACTTTCCCTGTTTTCTTTGTACTGTCATTATCCACCACTACACTTTCCCTTTTTTCTTTGTATTCTCATCATTCTCCACTCACCTTTTCCCGTTTTCTTTGTCTTCTCGTCATTCTCCACTTCATTTTCCTTGTTTTCTTTGTATTCCCAACATTGGCCACTTAGCTCTCCACGTTTTCTTTGTATCCTCATCATCCTCCATTTCACTTTCCGCGTTTTCTTTTTATCCTCAGCATTCTCCTCATAACTTTCTGCGTTGTCATTGTCTTCTCATCATTTTCCTCTTAACTTTCCCCGCTTTATTTGTCTTCTCATCATTCTCCACTTAACTTTCACCGTTTTCTTTGTATTCTCATCATTCTCCACTTAACTTTCACCGTTTTATTTGTACTCTCATCGTTATCCACTTATCTTTCGCGTTGTCTTTGTATTCTCATTATTCTCCATTCTAATTTCATCGTTTTCTCTGTATTCTCATCAATCTCCTCTTATCTTTCCGCGTTTTCTTTGTTTTCTCCTTATTCTCCACTTACCTTTCCCCGTTTTCTCTATATTTTCATCATTCTCCACTTAACTTTCACCGTTTTTGTCTTCTCATCATTCTCCACTAAACTCTCCCCGTTTTCCCTGTCTTCTAATCATTTCCCTCGTAAATATCCCCGTTTTCTTTATATTCGCAACATTCTCTACATAACTTTCTCCGTTTTGTTTCTATTCTCATCATTCTGCACTAAACTTTTCCCGTTTTCTTTGTCTTCTCATCATTCTCAACTTAACTTTCCCCGGTGTCTTTGTATTCTCATCATTCTCCACTTTACACTCCACGTTTTCTTTGTATTCTCATCATTCTCCACGTTACGTTCCACGATTTCATAGCCTTCTCATGATTTTCCACTTAACTTTCATAATTTTCTCTGTATCCTCATCATTCTCCACTTCACTCTCCCCGTTGTCTTTGTATTCTCATCATTCACCACTTAACTTTCTCTGTTTTCTTTGTCTTCTCATCATGCTTCACTTCACTTTCCATGATTTCTTTGTATTCTCATCATTCTCCCCTTCACTTTAAATGATTTCTTTGTATTCTCATCATTCTCCACTTCACTTTCCATGATTTTTTTGTATTCTCATCATTCTCCACTTCACTTTCCATGATTTCTTTGTATTCTCGTCATTCTCCACTTCACTTTCCCTGTTTTCTCTGTATTCTCAACATTCTCCACTCAGTTTCCATGATTTCTTTGTATTCTCATCATTCTCGACTTCACTCTCAACGCTTTCTTTGTATCCTCATCATTCTCCACTTAACTTTCCACGTTTTCTTCGTATTCTCATCATTCTCCACTTAACGTTCCCTGTTTTCTTTGTATTCTCATCACTCTCCACTTCACTTTCCACGTTTTCTTTGTATCCTCATCATTCTCCACTTAACTTTCCCCGTTTTATTTGTATTCTCATCATTCTCCACTTCACTCTCCACGTTTTCTTTGTATTCTCATCTTTCTCCACTTCATTTTCCCCGTTTTCTTTGTATTCTCATCATTCTCCACTTCACTCTCCACGTTTTCTTTGTATTCTCATCATTCTCCACTTTACATTCCCCGTTTTCATTGTTTTCTCATTATTCTCCACTTTACATTCCACGTTTTCTTTGTATTCTAATCATTCTCCACTTCACTTTCCCTGTTTTCTTTGTATTCTCACCATTCTCCTCTTAACTTTCCACGTTTTCATTGTATCCTCATCGTTCTCCACTTAACTTTCCAAGTTTTCTTTGTATCCTCATCATTCTCCACTTAACTTTCTACGTTTTCTTTGTATCCTCATCATTCTCCACTAAATATCCCCGTTTTCTTTGAATTCTCATCATTCTCCACTTCACTCTCAACGTTTTATTTGTATCGTCATCATTCTCCACTTGACTTTCCCCTATTCCTTTGTCTTCCCATCATTCTCCACTTAACTTTTCCCGTTTTCTTTGTCTTCTCATCATCCTCCACTTAACGTTCCCCGTTTACTTTCTCTTCTCATCATTTTCCAGATATTTCCCTTTTTCTTTGTATTCTCTACACTCTCCACATAACTTCTCCCGATTTATTTGTCTTTTCACTATTTCCCACTTTAATTTCTCCGTTTTTTTCTATTTGCATCATTCTCCACTTCATTTTCCACGTTTTCTTTGTCTTCTCATCATTTTACACTTCACTTTGTACGTCCTCTTTGTATTCTCATCATTTTCCACTTCATTTCCCCCTTTTTCTTTGTCTTTTCCTCATTCTGCACTTCATTTTCCTCTATTTCTTTGTATTCTCATCATTCTCCACGTATCGTTCCACGTTTTCCTTGTATTCTCATCATTCTCCACTTAACTTTCACCGCTCTCATTGCCTTCTCATCATTCTCCACTTAATTCTTCCCGTTTTCTTTTCTTCTCATCATTTTCAGTTATCTTTCAACATTTTCTTTCTATTCTCATCATTCTCCACTTAACTTTCCCCGTTTTCTTTGTATTCTCATCATTCTCCACTTAACTTTCCCCGTTTTCTTTGTATTCTCATCGTTCTCCACTTCTCTTTCGCCGTTTTATTTGTCTTCTCATCATTATCCACTTAACTCTCCCAGTTTTCTTTGTCTTCTCACCACTGTCTACTTAACTTTCCCCGTTTTCTTTGTGTTCTCATCATTCTCCGCTTAACTTTCCCCGTTTTGTATGTTTTCTCATTATTCTCAACGTACCTCTCCCCCTTTCCTTGCTATTGTCAATATTCTCCACTTAACTCTCCTCTTTTCCTTTTTAGTGTTATCGTTGTCGACTTATTTTTCCTCGTATTTCTTTTTGTTCTCATAATTCTTCACACAAATTTCATCGTCTTCTCTGTATTCTCATCTTTCTGAACTTTACTTTCCACGTTTCCTTTGAATTCTCAACAATGTACACTTCACTTTCCACGTTTTCTTTGTACTCTCATCACTCTCCTATTCTCTTTCCCTGTTTTCTTTGGATTCTCTTCATTCTCTACTACACTCTCCCTGTTTTCTTTCTATTCTCATCATTATCCACTTCACTTTAGACGTTTTCTTTGTATTCTCATCATTCTCCACTTCACTTTCCCTGTTCTCTCTGTATTCTCATCATTTTCCAGTTCACTTTCCACGTTTTCCTTGTATTCTCATCATTCTCCACGTAACTCTCTCCGTTTTCTTTGTATTCTCATCACTCTCCACTTTACATTCCACGTTTTCTTTGTATTCTGATCATTCTCCACTTCACTTTCCCTGTTCTCTCTGTATTCTCATCATTTTCCAGTTCACTTTCCACGTTTATTTGTATTCTCATCATTCTCCACTTCACTCTCCCTGGTTCCATTCTATCCTCATCATTCTCCACTACACTCTCCCTGTTTTCTTTGTTTTCTCATCATTCTCCACTTAACTTTCCGCGTTTTTTTTGTGTTCACAACATTCTCCACTTCACTTTCTCTATTTTCCTTGTATTCTCGTCATTCTCCACTTCACTTTCCAATGATTTGTTTGTATTCTCATCAGTCTCCACTTAACTTTCCACGTTTTGTTTCTATTCTCATCATTCTCCACTTCACTCTCCCTGTTTTCTTTGTATCCTCATCATTCTCCATTTTACTTTCCCTGTTTGCTCTGTATTCTCATCACTCTCCACTTAACTTTCCCCGTTTTGTTTCCCTTCTCATCATTCTACACTTAACTTTCCACTTTTTGTTTGTATTCTCATCATTCTCCAGTTCATTTCCCCCTATTCTTGGTCTTCTCATTACTCTCCATTTCATTTCCTTGTTTTCTTTGTATTCTCATCATTCTCCACTTAACTCTCCCTGTTTTCTTTGTATTCTCATGATTCCCCTCTTCACTTTCCCCGTTATTATGTCTTCTCATCATTCTCCACTTAACTTTCACCGTTTTCTTTGTCTTCTCATCATTTTCCACTTCACTTTCTCCGTTTTCTTTGTATTCTCATCTTTCTCCACGTAACTTTCCACTCTGTCTTAGTATTCTCATCATTCTCCACTTAACTTTCCACATTATCTTTGTCTTCTCGTCATTCTCCACATAACTTTCCACGTTTTCTTTGTATTCTCATCATTCTCCAGTTCATTTCCCCCTTTTCTTGGTCTTCTACTTATTCTCCATTTCATTTCCTTGTTTTCTTTGTATTCTCATCATTCTACACTTAACTTTCCAGGTTTTCTTTCTATTCTCGTCGTTCTTCACTTAACTTTCCCCTATTTCTATGTCTTCTCATCATTCTCCACTTAACTTTCACCGTTTTCTTTGTCTTCTCATCATTTTCCACTTCACTTTCTCCGTTTTCTTTGTATTCTCATCTTTCTCCACGTAACTTTCCACTCTGTCTTAGTATTCTCATCATTCTCCACTTAACTTTCCACATTATCTTTGTCTTCTCGTCATTCTCCACATAACTTTCCACGTTTTCTTTGTATTCTCATCATTCTCCAGTTCATTTCCCCCTTTTCTTGGTCTTCTACTTATTCTCCATTTCATTTCCTTGTTTTCTTTGTATTCTCATCATTCTCCACTTAACTCTCCACGTTTTCTTTGTATTCTCATCATTCTCCACTTCACATTCCCTGTTTTCTTTGACTTCTCATCATTCTCCACTTAACTTTCACCCTTTTCTTTGTCTTCTCATCATTTTCCACTTCACTTTCTCCGTTTTCTTTGTATTCTCATCTTCCTCCACGTCACTTTCCACGCTGTCTTAGTAATCTCATCATTCTCCACTTAACTTTCCACGTTATCTTTGTCTTCTCATCTTTCTCCACATAACTTTCCACGTTTTCTTTGTATTCTCATCATTCTCCAGTTCATTTCCCCCTTTTCTTGGCCTTCTCATTATTCTCCATTTCATTTCCTTGTTTTCTTTGTATTCTTATCATTCTCCACTTAACTCTCCCTGTTTTCTTTGTATTCTCATCATTCTCCAGTTCATTTCCCCCTTTTCTTGGCCTTCTCATTATTCTCCATTTCATTTCCTTGTTTTCTTTGTATTCTTATCATTCTCCACTTAACTCTCCTTGTTTTCTTTGTATTCTCATGATTCTCCTCTTCACTTTCCCCGTTTTTATGGATTCTCATCATTCTCCACTTAACTTTCCCCGCTTTCTTTCTATTCTCATCATTCTCCACTTCACTTTCCACGTTTTCTTAGTATTCTCATCATTCTCCACTTCACTTTCCCCGATTTGTTTGTATTCTCATCATTCTCCACTTCACTTTCCACGTTTTCTTTGTATTCTCATCATTCTCCACTTCACTTTCCCTGTTTTCTTTGTTTTCTCATCATTCTCCACTTACCTTTCCACGTTTTCTTTCTATTCACATAATTCTTCACTTCACTTTCCTTATTTTCTTTGTATTCTCATCATTCTCCACTTCACTTTTCCCGATTTCTTTGTATTCTCATCATTCTCCACTTCACGTTCCACGTTTTCATTGTATTCTCATCATTCTCCACTTCATTTCCCCCATTTTCTTTGTATTCTCATCATTCTCCACTTCACTTTCCACGTTTTCTTTGTATTCTCATCATTCTCCACTTCACTTTCCACGATTTCTTTGTATTCTCATCATCCTCCATTTCGCTCTTTACGTTTTCTTTGTATTCTCAGCATTCTCAACTCCACTTTCCCTGTTTTCTTTGTACTGTCATTATTCACCACTACACTTTCCCTTTTTTCTTTGTATTCTCTTCATTCTCCACTCACCTTTTCCCGTTTTCTTTGTCTTCTCGTCATTCTCCACTTCATTTTCCTTGTTTTCTTTGTATTCCCAACATTGGCCACTTAACTCTCCACGTTTTCTTTGTATTCTCATCATTCTCCACTTCACTTTCCCTGTTTTCTTTGAAATCTCATCATTCTTCACATCACTTTCCATGATTTCTTTCTACTCTCATCATTCACCACGTAACTTTCCCTGCTTTCTTTGTCGTGTCATCATTTTCCACTTCACTTTCCATGATTTCTTTGTATTCTCATCATTCTCCACTTTACTTTCCCTGTTTGCTCTGTATTCTCATCACTCTCCACTTAACCTTCCCCGTTTTGTTTGCTTTCTCATCATTCTACACTTAACTTTCCAGGTTTTCTTTGTATTCTCGACGTTATTCACTTAACTTTCCCCTATATCTCTGTCTTTTCATCATTCTCCACTTAACTTTCACCGTTTTCTTTGTCTTCTCATCATTCTCCACATAACTTTCCACGTTTTCTTAGTATTCTCATCATTCTCCAGTTCATTTCCCCTTTTTCTAGGTCTTCTCATTATTCTCCATTTCATTTCCTTGTTTTCTTTGTATTCTCATGATTCTCCACTTAACTCTCCACGTTTTCTTTCTTATCTCATCCTTCTCCACTTCACATTCCCTGTTTTCTTTGTCTTCTCATCATTTTTCACTTCACTTTCTCCGTTTTCTTTGTATTCTCATCTTTCTCCACGTCACTTTCCACGCTGTCTTAGTAATCTCATCATTCTCCACTTAACTTTCCACGTTATCTTTGTCTTCTCATCTGTCTCGACATAACTTTCCACGTTTTCTTTGTATTCTCACCATTCTCCAGTTCATTTCCCCCTTTTCTTGGTCTTCTCATTATTCTCCATTTCATTTCCTTGTTTTCTTTGTATTCTCATCATTCTCCACTTAACTCTCCCTGTTTTCTTTGTATTCTCATGATTCCCCTCTTCACTTTCCCCGTTATTATGTATTCTCATCATTCTCCACTTAACTTTCCCTGCTTTCTTTGTATTCTCATCATTCTCCACTTCACTTTCCACGTTTTTTAATATTCTCATCATTCTCCACTTCACTTTCCCCGATTTGTTTGTATTCTCATCATTCTCCACTTCACTTTCCACGTTTTCTTTGTCTTCTCATCATTTTGCACTTCACTTTGTACGTTCTCTTTGTATTCTCATCATTTTCCACTTCATTTCCCCCTTTTTCTTTGTCTTTTCCTCATTCTCCACTTCAGTTTCCTCTATTTCTTTGTATTCTCATCATTCTCCACGTATCGTTCCACGTTTTCCTTGTATTCTCATCATTCTCCACTTACCTTTCACCGCTCTCTTTGCCTTCTCATCATTCTCCACTTTACTCTCCCCGTTTTCTTTTCTTCTCATCATTTTCAGTTATCTTTCAACATTTTCTTTCTATTCTCATCATTCTCCACTTAACTTTCCCCGTTTTCTTTGTATTCTCATCATTCTCCACTTAACTTTCCCCGTTTTATTTGTCTTCTCATCATTATCCACTTAACTCTCCCAGTTTTCTTTGTCTTCTCACCACTCTCTACTTAACTTTCCCCGTTTTCTTTGTGTTCTCATCATTCTCCACTTCACTTTCCCTGTTCTCTCTGTTTTCTCATCATTTTCCAGTTCACTTTCCACGTTTTCCTTGTATTCTCATCATTCTCCACGTAACTCTCTCCGTTTTCTTTGTATTCTCATCACTCTCCACTTTACATTCCACGTTTTCTTTGTATTCTGATCATTCTCCACTTCACTTTCGCTGTTCTCTCTGTATTCTCATCATTTTCCAGTTCACTTTCCACGTTTTCTTTGTATTCTCATCATTCTCCACATTACATTCCACGTTTTCTTTGTATTCTAATCATTCTCCACTTCACTTTCCCTGTTCTCTCTGTATTCTCATCATTCTCTACTTCACTTTCCACGTTTTCTTTCTATTCTCATCATTCTCCACTTCACTCTCCCTGGTTTCTTTGTATTGTCATCATTCTCCACTTAACATTCCATGTTTTCTTTCTATTCTCATCATTCTCCTCTTCACTTCCACTGTTTTCCTTGTATTCTCATGATTCTGCACTTCACTTTCCACATTTTAGTTGTATTCTCATCATTCTCCTCTTCACTTCCACTGTTTTCCTTGTATTCTCATGATTCTGCACTTCACTTTCCACATTTTCTTTGTATTCACATCATTCTCCACTTAACTTTCCCCGCTTTTTTGTATTCTCATCATTCTCCACTTCACATTTTACGTTTTCATTGCATTCTCATCATTCTCCATTACACTCTCCCTGTTTTCTTTGTTTTCACATCATTCTCCACTTAACTTTCCGCGTTTTCTTTGTGTTCACAACATTCTCCACTTCACTTTCTCTATTTTCCTTGTATTCTCGTAATTCTCCACTTCACTTTCCAATGATTTCTTTGTATTCTCATCAGTCTCCACTTCACTTTCCACGTTTTTTTGTATTCTCATCATCATTCTCCACATAACTTTCCCTGTTTTCTTTGTATTCTCATCATTCTCCACTTCTCTCTCCCTGTTTTCTTTATATATTCATCATTCTCCACTTAACTTTCCACGTTTTCTTTGTATTCACATCATTCTCCACCTCATTTTCCTTGTTTTCCTTGTATTCTCATCATTCTTCTCTTAACTCTCCTACGTTTTCTTTCTATTCTCATAATTCTCCAATTTACTTTTCCTGTTTTCTTTGCATTCACATCATCCTCCACTTAACTTTCCCCGTTTTGTTTCTATTCTCATCATTCTCCACTTCACTCTCCCTGTTTTCTTTGTATTCTCATCATTCTCCACTTGACATTCCAAGTTTTCTTTGTATTCTCATCATTCTCCACTTCATTTCCCCGGTTTTCTTTGTCTTCTCACCATTCTCCACTTCACTCGCCCTGTTTTCTTTGTATTCTCATCATTCTCCACTTCACTTGCCCGTTTTCTCTGTATTCTCATCTTTCTCCACTTCACTCTCACAGTTTTTTTTGTATTCTCATCATTCTCCACTTAACTTTCCCCGTTTTCTTCCTATTCTCATCATTCTCCACTTCCCTTTCCCTGTTTTCTTTTTATTCTCATCATCCCTTTTAACTTTCCACGTTTTCTTTTTATTCTTATCATTATGCAATTAACTTTCCCTGTTTTCTTTGTACTCTCATCATTCCCCACTTTACTTTCCACGCTATCTTAGTATTCTCATCATTCTCCAATTCACTTTCCACGTTATCTTTGTCTCCTCATCATTCTCCACTTAACTTTCCACGTTATCTTTGTCTTCTCATCTTTCTCCACATAACTTTCCACGTTTTCTTTGTATTCTCATCATTCTCCAGTTCATTTCCCCCTTTTCTTGGCCTTCTCATTATTCTCCATTTCATTTCCTTGTTTTCTTTGTATTCTTATCATTCTCCACTTAACTCTCCCTGTTTTCTTTGTATTCTCATCATTCTCCAGTTCATTTCCCCCTTTTCTTGGCCTTCTCATTATTCTCCATTTCATTTCCTTGTTTTCTTTGTATTCTTATCATTCTCCACTTAACTCTCCTTGTTTTCTTTGTATTCTCATGATTCTCCTCTTCACTTTCCCCGTTTTTATGGATTCTCATCATTCTCCACTTAACTTTCCCCGCTTTCTTTCTATTCTCATCATTCTCCACTTCACTTTCCACGTTTTCTTAGTATTCTCATCATTCTCCACTTCACTTTCCCCGATTTGTTTGTATTCTCATCATTCTCCACTTCACTTTCCACGTTTTCTTTGTATTCTCATCATTCTCCACTTCACTTTCCCTGTTTTCTTTGTTTTCTCATCATTCTCCACTTACCTTTCCACGTTTTCTTTCTATTCACATAATTCTTCACTTCACTTTCCTTATTTTCTTTGTATTCTCATCATTCTCCACTTCACTTTTCCCGATTTCTTTGTATTCTCATCATTCTCCACTTCACGTTCCACGTTTTCATTGTATTCTCATCATTCTCCACTTCATTTCCCCCATTTTCTTTGTATTCTCATCATTCTCCACTTCACTTTCCACGTTTTCTTTGTATTCTCATCATTCTCCACTTCACTTTCCACGATTTCTTTGTATTCTCATCATCCTCCATTTCGCTCTTTACGTTTTCTTTGTATTCTCAGCATTCTCAACTCCACTTTCCCTGTTTTCTTTGTACTGTCATTATTCACCACTACACTTTCCCTTTTTTCTTTGTATTCTCTTCATTCTCCACTCACCTTTTCCCGTTTTCTTTGTCTTCTCGTCATTCTCCACTTCATTTTCCTTGTTTTCTTTGTATTCCCAACATTGGCCACTTAACTCTCCACGTTTTCTTTGTATTCTCATCATTCTCCACTTCACTTTCCCTGTTTTCTTTGAAATCTCATCATTCTTCACATCACTTTCCATGATTTCTTTCTACTCTCATCATTCACCACGTAACTTTCCCTGCTTTCTTTGTCGTGTCATCATTTTCCACTTCACTTTCCATGATTTCTTTGTATTCTCATCATTCTCCACTTTACTTTCCCTGTTTGCTCTGTATTCTCATCACTCTCCACTTAACCTTCCCCGTTTTGTTTGCTTTCTCATCATTCTACACTTAACTTTCCAGGTTTTCTTTGTATTCTCGACGTTATTCACTTAACTTTCCCCTATATCTCTGTCTTTTCATCATTCTCCACTTAACTTTCACCGTTTTCTTTGTCTTCTCATCATTCTCCACATAACTTTCCACGTTTTCTTAGTATTCTCATCATTCTCCAGTTCATTTCCCCTTTTTCTAGGTCTTCTCATTATTCTCCATTTCATTTCCTTGTTTTCTTTGTATTCTCATGATTCTCCACTTAACTCTCCACGTTTTCTTTCTTATCTCATCCTTCTCCACTTCACATTCCCTGTTTTCTTTGTCTTCTCATCATTTTTCACTTCACTTTCTCCGTTTTCTTTGTATTCTCATCTTTCTCCACGTCACTTTCCACGCTGTCTTAGTAATCTCATCATTCTCCACTTAACTTTCCACGTTATCTTTGTCTTCTCATCTGTCTCGACATAACTTTCCACGTTTTCTTTGTATTCTCACCATTCTCCAGTTCATTTCCCCCTTTTCTTGGTCTTCTCATTATTCTCCATTTCATTTCCTTGTTTTCTTTGTATTCTCATCATTCTCCACTTAACTCTCCCTGTTTTCTTTGTATTCTCATGATTCCCCTCTTCACTTTCCCCGTTATTATGTATTCTCATCATTCTCCACTTAACTTTCCCTGCTTTCTTTGTATTCTCATCATTCTCCACTTCACTTTCCACGTTTTTTAATATTCTCATCATTCTCCACTTCACTTTCCCCGATTTGTTTGTATTCTCATCATTCTCCACTTCACTTTCCACGTTTTCTTTGTCTTCTCATCATTTTGCACTTCACTTTGTACGTTCTCTTTGTATTCTCATCATTTTCCACTTCATTTCCCCCTTTTTCTTTGTCTTTTCCTCATTCTCCACTTCAGTTTCCTCTATTTCTTTGTATTCTCATCATTCTCCACGTATCGTTCCACGTTTTCCTTGTATTCTCATCATTCTCCACTTACCTTTCACCGCTCTCTTTGCCTTCTCATCATTCTCCACTTTACTCTCCCCGTTTTCTTTTCTTCTCATCATTTTCAGTTATCTTTCAACATTTTCTTTCTATTCTCATCATTCTCCACTTAACTTTCCCCGTTTTCTTTGTATTCTCATCATTCTCCACTTAACTTTCCCCGTTTTATTTGTCTTCTCATCATTATCCACTTAACTCTCCCAGTTTTCTTTGTCTTCTCACCACTCTCTACTTAACTTTCCCCGTTTTCTTTGTGTTCTCATCATTCTCCACTTCACTTTCCCTGTTCTCTCTGTTTTCTCATCATTTTCCAGTTCACTTTCCACGTTTTCCTTGTATTCTCATCATTCTCCACGTAACTCTCTCCGTTTTCTTTGTATTCTCATCACTCTCCACTTTACATTCCACGTTTTCTTTGTATTCTGATCATTCTCCACTTCACTTTCGCTGTTCTCTCTGTATTCTCATCATTTTCCAGTTCACTTTCCACGTTTTCTTTGTATTCTCATCATTCTCCACATTACATTCCACGTTTTCTTTGTATTCTAATCATTCTCCACTTCACTTTCCCTGTTCTCTCTGTATTCTCATCATTCTCTACTTCACTTTCCACGTTTTCTTTCTATTCTCATCATTCTCCACTTCACTCTCCCTGGTTTCTTTGTATTGTCATCATTCTCCACTTAACATTCCATGTTTTCTTTCTATTCTCATCATTCTCCTCTTCACTTCCACTGTTTTCCTTGTATTCTCATGATTCTGCACTTCACTTTCCACATTTTAGTTGTATTCTCATCATTCTCCTCTTCACTTCCACTGTTTTCCTTGTATTCTCATGATTCTGCACTTCACTTTCCACATTTTCTTTGTATTCACATCATTCTCCACTTAACTTTCCCCGCTTTTTTGTATTCTCATCATTCTCCACTTCACATTTTACGTTTTCATTGCATTCTCATCATTCTCCATTACACTCTCCCTGTTTTCTTTGTTTTCACATCATTCTCCACTTAACTTTCCGCGTTTTCTTTGTGTTCACAACATTCTCCACTTCACTTTCTCTATTTTCCTTGTATTCTCGTAATTCTCCACTTCACTTTCCAATGATTTCTTTGTATTCTCATCAGTCTCCACTTCACTTTCCACGTTTTTTTGTATTCTCATCATCATTCTCCACATAACTTTCCCTGTTTTCTTTGTATTCTCATCATTCTCCACTTCTCTCTCCCTGTTTTCTTTATATATTCATCATTCTCCACTTAACTTTCCACGTTTTCTTTGTATTCACATCATTCTCCACCTCATTTTCCTTGTTTTCCTTGTATTCTCATCATTCTTCTCTTAACTCTCCTACGTTTTCTTTCTATTCTCATAATTCTCCAATTTACTTTTCCTGTTTTCTTTGCATTCACATCATCCTCCACTTAACTTTCCCCGTTTTGTTTCTATTCTCATCATTCTCCACTTCACTCTCCCTGTTTTCTTTGTATTCTCATCATTCTCCACTTGACATTCCAAGTTTTCTTTGTATTCTCATCATTCTCCACTTCATTTCCCCGGTTTTCTTTGTCTTCTCACCATTCTCCACTTCACTCGCCCTGTTTTCTTTGTATTCTCATCATTCTCCACTTCACTTGCCCGTTTTCTCTGTATTCTCATCTTTCTCCACTTCACTCTCACAGTTTTTTTTGTATTCTCATCATTCTCCACTTAACTTTCCCCGTTTTCTTCCTATTCTCATCATTCTCCACTTCCCTTTCCCTGTTTTCTTTTTATTCTCATCATCCCTTTTAACTTTCCACGTTTTCTTTTTATTCTTATCATTATGCAATTAACTTTCCCTGTTTTCTTTGTACTCTCATCATTCCCCACTTTACTTTCCACGCTATCTTAGTATTCTCATCATTCTCCAATTCACTTTCCACGTTATCTTTGTCTCCTCATCATTCTCCACTTAACTGTCCACGTTTTCTTTGTATTCTCATCATTCTCCCTTTCACTTTCCCTGTTTTCTTTGAAATCTCATCATTCTTCAGATCACTTTCCATGATTTCTTTCTACTCTCATCATTCACCACGTAACTTTCCCTGCTTTCTTTGTAGTGTCATCATTTTCCACTTCACTTTCCATGATTTCTTTGTATTCTCATCATTCTCCACTTCACTTTAAATGATTTCTTTGTATTCTCATCATTCTACACTTAACTTTCCAGGTATTCTTTGTATTCTCGACGTTCTTCACTTAACTTTCCCCTATTTCTTTGTCTTCTCATCATTCTCCCCTTAACTTTCACCGTTTTCTTTGTCTTCACATCATTTTCTACTTCACTTTCTCCGTTTTCTTTGTATTCTCATCTTTCTCCACGTCACTTTCCACGCTGTCTTAGTATTCTCATCATTCTCCACTTAACTTTCCACGTTATCTTAGTATTCTCATTATTCTCCATTTCATTTACTTGTTTTCTTTGTATTCTCATCATTCTCCACTTAAATCTCCACGTTTTCTTTGTATTCTCATCATTCTCCACTTCACATTCCCTGTTTTCTTTGTCTTCTCATCATTCTCCACTTAACTTTCACCGTTTTCTTTGTCTTCTCATCATTTTCCACCTCACTTTCTCCGTTTTCTTTGTATTCTCATCTTTCTCCACGTCACTTTCCACGCTGTCTTAGTAATCTCATCATTCTCCACTTAACTTTCCACGTTATCTTTGTCTTCCCATCTTTCTCCACATAACTTTCCACGTTTTCTTTGTATTCTCATCATTCTCCAGTTCATTTCCCCCTTTTCTTGGTCTTCTCAATATTCTCCATTTCATTTCCTTGTTTTCTTTGTATACTCATCATTCTCCACTTAACTCTCCCTGTTCTCTTTGTATTCTCATGATTCTCCTCTTCATTTTCCCCGTTATTATGTATTCTCATAATTCTCCACTTAACTTTCCCCGCTTTCTTTGTATTCTCAACATTCTCCACTTCACTTTCCTTGTTTTCTTAGTATTCTCATCATTTTCCACTTCACTTTCCCCGATTTGTTTGTATTCTCATCATTCCTCCACTTAACATTCCACGTTTTCTTTGTATTCTCATCATACTCCACTTCACTTTCCCTGTTTTCTTTGTTTTCTCATCATTCTCCACTTAACTTTCCACGTTTTGTTTCTATTCACATAATTCTCCACTTCACTTTCCCTATTTTTTTTGTATTCTCAACATTCTCCACTTCACTTTCCCCGATTTGTTTGTTTTCTCATCATTCTCCACTTCACGTTCCACGTTTTCATTGTATTCTCATCATTCTCCACTTCACTTTCCCTATTATCTTTTCATTCTCATCATTCCCCACTTCACTTTCCACGCTATCTTAGTATTCTCATCATTCTCCACTTCACTTTCCACGTTATGTTTGTCTCCTCATCATTCTCCACTTAACTGGCCACTTTTTCTTTGTATTCTCATCATTCTCCACTTCACTTTCCCTGTTTTCTTTGAAATCTCATCATTCTTCACTTCACTTTCCATGATTTCTTTCTACTCTCATCATTCTCCACTTAACTTTCACCGTTTTCTTTGTCTTCTCATCATTTTCCACTTCACTTTCTCCGTTTTCTTTGTATTCTCATCTGTCTCCACGTCACTTTCCATGCTGTCTTAGTAATCTCATCATTCTCCACTTAACTTTCCACGTTATCTTTTTCTTCTCATCTTTCTCCACATAACTTTCCACGTTTTCATGGTCTTCTCTTTATTCTCCATTTCATTTCCTTGTTTTCTTTGTATTCTCATCATTCTCCACTTAATTCTCTTTTTTTTTCTTTGTATTCTCATGATTCTCCTCTTCACTTTCCCAGTTATGTATTCTCATCATTCTCCACTTAACTTTCCCCGCTTTCTTTGTATTCTCATCATTCTCCACTTCACTTTCCATGTTTTCTTAGTATTCTCATCTTTCTCCACTTCACTTTCCCCAATTTCTTTGTATTTTCATCATTCTCCACTTCACTTTCTACGTTTTCTTTGTATTCATCATTCTCCACTTCACTTTCCCTGTTTTCTTTGTTTTCTCATCATTCTCCACGTAACTTTCCACGTTTTCTTTCTATTCACATAATTCTCCACTTCACCTTCCCTATTTTCTTTGTATTCTCATCATTCTCCACTTCACTTTCCCCGATTTGTGTGTATTCTCATCATTCTCCACTTCACGTTCCACGTTTTCATTGTATTCTCATCATTCTCCACTTCACTTTCCCTATTATCTTTGTATTCTCATCATTCTCCACTTCACTTTCCACGTTTTCTTTGTATTCTCATTATTCTCCACTTCACTTTCCACGTTTTCTTTGTATTCTCATCATCCTCCATTTCACTTTTTACGTTTTCTTTTTATTCTCAGCATTCTCAACTCCACTTTCCCTGTTTTCTTTGTACTGTCATTATCCTCCACTATACTTTCCCTTTTTTGTTTGTATTCTCATCATTCTCCACTCACCTTTCCCCGTGTTCTTTGTCTTCTCATTATTCTCCACTTCATTTTCCTTGTTTTCTTTGTATTCTCAACATTGGCCACTTAACTCTCCACGTTTTCTTTGTATTGTCATCATTCTCCACTTCACTTACCACGTTTTCTTTGTATTCTCATCATTCTCGCTTCACTTTCCCTGTTTTCTTTGTATTCTCATCATTCTCGACTTCACTTTCCCTGTTTTCTTTGTATTCTCATCATTAGAATAGATTAGAATAGATTGAATAAAATATTAATATACAATACATAGACAGAATAGATAAATAGAATAGAATAGAATATATAGAATACAATAGATAAATGGAATAAATAGACAGAATAGATTGATAGAATAGAATAGAACATATAGTATAGAATAGATAAATGGAATAGATAGAATAGAATAAATAGACAAAATAGATAGAATAGAATAGATAGGATGGAATAGAATAGATAGAAGGGAATATATAGAATAGAAAATTATGTGAAATAGATAGACAGAATAGATAGGTAGAATAGAATAGATCGATTATTGTAGACAGATAGAATATATTAAATATAATAGGATAGATAGAATAGAATAGATAGAATAGAATACATAGACTTAATAAATAGATACAATGCATTGTTTAGAATATTGTAGATAGATTAAATATATAGATATAATAGACTAGATAGAATAGAATAGATAGATAGTATTGATAGACAGACTATATGGAATAGAATAGATAGAATGGAATAGATAGATAGAAAGGAATAGAATAGATATATTAGAATAGAATAGATACAATAGAATAGATAGAATAAGATAGGTAGATAGAGTAGAATGAATAGAATAAAATAGATAGAATAGACAGTATACATAGATAGAATAAAATAGAATAGATACATGGAATAGATAGAATAGATAGACAGAATAGATAGATAGAATGGAATAGATACAAGGGAATAGACAGAATACAATAGATAGAATTGAATAGATAGATCGAATAGAATAGATAGAATAGAATAGATAGAACAAAATAGATAGACAGAATAGATAGACAGAATAAAATGGATAGAATATTTTAAATAGAATATATAGATAGAATAGATAGACAGAATAGAATAGATAGCATAGAATACATAGACTTAATAAATAGATACAATAGGGTAGATAGATATTATAGACAGAATAGAATAGATAGAATAGATAGACGGAATAGAATAGATAGAGTAGAAGGGATAGATACAATAGATGGATAGAATAGATAGAATATTGTAGATAGAATATATAGATAGAATAGAATAGATAGATTAGACTAGAATAGAATAGATAGATTAGGCTAGAATAGATAGATAGAATAGATATACAGAATAGATAAAATAGAATAGTATAGATGAAATAGAATGGATAGAATTGAATAGATATATAGAATAGATAAAATAGAATAGATAGAATATTGTATATAGATAATATGTAGAGATAGAATAGAATAGATAGAATTGAATGGATAGATGGAGTAGATAGACATACTAGATAGATAGAATATAATAGATGGAATAGAATAGAGATAGAATAAATAGATATAATAGATAGATAGAATAGATTAGAAAGAATAGATAGAATAGAATAGAATGAATAGAATAGATACATAGAATAAAATAGATAGAACAGATAGACAGAATAGATTGATAGAATATAATAGATAGAATAAATGACATAGAAAGAATATATAGATATAATAGATTGAATAGAATATATACAATAAAATAGATAGAATAGAATACATAGACAGAATAGATAGATAGAATAAAATAGAGTGGAATAGACAGACAGAATAGATAGAATAGGACAGATAGAATGGAATAGATAGATAGAATGGAATAGAATAGATAGAATGGAATAGAATAGATAGTATAGAATAGATAGACAGAATAGATAGAATAGAATAGATAGAGTAGAATAGATAGAATAGGAAAAATAGAATAGAGTAGATGGAATAGGTAAATATAGATAGAATAGAATAGATAGATAGAATAGATAGACAGAATAGATAGGCTGAATAGAATAGATAGAATGGAATAGATAAAATAGAATACATTGATAGAATAGAACAGATAGAATAGAATAGATATATAGAATACAATAGATAGACAGCTTAGGTAGGTAGAATAGCATAGATAGATAGAATGATTAGATGGAATAGATAGACGGAATAGATAGAATAGAATTGATAGATAGAATTGAATAGATATAATAGAATAGATAGAAGAGATAGACAGAATAGATAGTTGAAATAAAATAGATAGATAGAATAGAATAGAGTAGAATAGATAGAATAGATGGATATAATAGATAGACAGAATAGATAGAATATTGCAGATAGAATATATAGACAGACCAGATAGATAAAATAGAATATATAGACTACAATAGATAGACACAAACAAATGGAATAGATCGAATAGATAGAATTGAATAGGTAGAACAGAATAGGTAGAAGAGAATAGATAGATAGAATATTGTAGATAGATTATATACATAGAAAAGAATAGATAGAATACAATAGATAGATAGAATATATAGACAGGCTAGATAGATACAATAGAATAGATAGAATGGAATAGATAGAATAGAATAGAAGGATTAGAATAGATAGATGGAATAGATACAATAGAATAGAGAGAATATACAGAATAAAATAGATAGAATAAAGTAGATAGAATACAATAGATAGAATACGTAGATAGAATGGAATAAATAGAAACGAATGGATAGAATAAAATAGAACAGATAGAATAGAATAGATATATAGAATAGATAGACAGAATAGATAGATAGAGTAGAATAGATAGATAGAATAGATAGACAGAATAGATAGAAGAGAATAGATAGATAGAATAGATAGACAGAATAGATAGTTAGAATAGAATAGACTAATAGAATTGAATAGATAAATTGGAATAGATGGAATGGAATAGATAAATAGAATGATATAGATAGACAGGATGGATAGAATGGAATAGAAATAAAGGAATAGACAGAATAGAATACATAGACAGAATAGAATGGATAGAATTCAATAGAAATAAAGGAATAGACAGAATAGAATAGATAGACAGAATAGAATTGATAGAATAGATAGATTTAATAGATAGATAGAATAGAATAGATAGATTATTGTAAATAGTTAAAAAATATAGATACAATAAATAGATAGAATGGAATAAATAGATAGTATAGATAGGCTAGATAGAATAGTATAGATAGAATAGATAGAATAGAATAGATAGACAGAATAAATATATAGAATAGAATGGATAGAATAGAATAGATAAAACAGAATAGATAGATAGAATAGAATAGATGGAATACAATAGATAGAAGAGAATAGAGAGGTAGAATAGAATAGATAGAATTGAATAAATAAATTGGAATAGATAATTAGAATAGATAGAACAGAATAAATAGATAGAATAGATGGACAGGATAGATAGATGCAATGGAATAAATATAATAGAATAGATAGAATAGAATAGAAATATATAAAATAGACAGAGATAATAGATTAGATAGAATACAATGGACAGAATAGAATAGATAGATAGAATAGATAGACAGAATAGAGAGATAGATTAGAATTGATTAAATAGAATAGATGGAATAGAATAGATAGATAGAATAGAATAGATGGAATAGAATAGATAGACAGAATAAGTAGTAGAATGGAATAGAATAGAATAGTATAGAGTAGAATAAATAGAATAGATAGATGGAATAGATAGATAGATAGATAGATAGATAGATAGATAGATAGATAGATAGATAGATAGATAGATAGATAGATAGATAGATAGATAGATAGATAGATAGATAGATAGAATAGAGAGAAAGGAATAAAATATATATATAGAATAGATAGGCAAAATACATAAATATAATAGAATAGATGGAATATTGAAGATCGAATAACAGATAGAATAGAATAGATAGGTAGAATATTTAGGCAGAATAGATAGAATAGAATAGATGTAATAGAATAGATAGCATAGAATATATAGATAGAATAGTTAGATAGAATAGGATAAATAGAGTAGAATAGATAGAATAGAATAGAGATAGAATAAATAGACAGAATAGATAGATATAATAGAATAAAAAGAATAGAATAGATAGATAGAATAGATAGAATACATAGACAGAATAGATAGATTGAATAAAATAATAAAATAGAATGGAATAGGGCAGATATAAAAGAATAATTAGAAATCAATAGATAGATAGTATAGATAGAGAAACACAATAGATAGAAGAGAATAGATGGATAGAATAGATATACAGAATAGAATAGACAAAATTGAATAGAATAGATAGATAGAATAGATAGACAGATTAGATAGTTAAAATAGAATAGATATTTAGATAAGAAAAAATAGAATAGAATAGAGAAATATACTAGATAGAATAGAATAGATAGAATAGAATACATAGAAAAATAGATAGAATAGAGTAGAATAGAATAGATAGAATAGATTACATAGATAGAAAGAATAGATAGATGGAATAGGATATATTAGATAGCATAGAATAGATAGATGGAATAGATAGAATAGATAGAATAGAATAGCTAGATGCAAAAGGTAGAAGTACTAGATACATAGAATATAATAGATAGAATAGAATAGAATATAATAGATAGAATAGAATAGAATATATGGAATAGAATATATAGAATAGAACAGATAGAACAGAATAAATTCATAGAAAATGATAGATAGAATGGTTATAATAGATAGGCGGAATAGATAGATTGAATAAAATAAATAGAATAAATAGATGAAATAGATAGACAGAATAGATAGATAGAACGTTATAGATAGAATAGAATATATAGAATAGAATAGATAGATAGAATAGATAGATAAAATGGATAGACAGAATAGATAGATTCGATAGTATAGATAGAATGGAATGGAGTAGATTAGATAGAAAAGAATAGATAGAATTGAATAAATACATAGAATAGTTAGACAAAATAGAATAGATCGGAAATAATAAAATAGATAGATAGAATAGATAGAATATAATAGACAAAATGGAATAGAATAGATAGATAGAATAGAATACATAATATATAATACGTAGACAGAATAGATAAATAGAATAGAATAGAACAAATAGAATAGAATAGATAAATGGAATAATTAGACAGAATAGATAGGTAGAATAGAATAGAACATATAGTATAGAATAGATAAATGGAATAGATAGAATAGAATAGATGGAATAGATAAATAGAATGATATAGATAGAAAGGATAGAATGGATTAGAAATAAAGGAATAGACAGAATAGAATAGATAGGCAGAATAGAATTGATAGAATAGCTAGATTTAATAGATGGATAGAATAGAATAGATTATTGTAGCTAGTTACAATATATAGATACAATAAATAGATAGAATGGAATAAATAGATAGTATAGATAGACTAGATAGAATAGTATAGATAGAATAGAATAGATAGAATTGAATAGATAGACAGAATAAATATATAGAATAGAATGGATAGAATAGAATAGATAGACAGAATAAATATATAGAATAAAATGGATAGAATAGGATAGATAAAACAGAATAGATAGATAGAATAGAATAGATGGAGTACAATAGATAGAAGAGAATAGAGAGATAGAGTAGAATAGATAGAATTGAATAAATAAATTGTAATAGATAGATAGAATAGATAGAATAGAATAAATAGATAGAATAGATGGACAATAGATAGATGCAATAGAATAAATATAATAGAATAGATAGACTAGATAGAGAGAATAGATTAGATAGAATACAATAGACAGAATAGAATAGATAGATAGTATAGATAGACAGAATAGACAGATAGAATTGAATGGATGGAATAGAATAGGTAGATAGAATAGAATAGGTGGAATAGAATAAATAGAATAGATAGATGGAATAGATAGATAGAATAGATAAACCGAATAGATAGATAGAATTGAATATATAGAAAGGAATAGACAGAGAGAAAAGACAGATGGAATTGAACAGATAGAATGGAATAGATAGATAGATAGAATAGAATAGATAGAAAGGAATAGAATAGATAGATAAAATAGATAGGCAGAATACATATATAGAATAGAATAGAATAGATGGAATATTGAAGATCGAATATACAGATAGAATAGAAATGATAGGTAGAATATTTAGACAGAATAGATAGAATAGAATAGATGTAATAGAATAGATAGCATAGAATATATAGATGGAATAGTTAGATAGGATAGAATAGAATAAATAGAGTAGAATAGATAGAATAGAATAGATAGATAGAATAAATAGACATAATAAATAGATATAATAGAATAAAAAGAATAGAATAGATAGAATACAGACAGAATAGACAGATTGAATAAAATAATAAAATAGAATGGAATAGGACAGATAGACAAGAATAGTTAGAAATCAATAGATAGATAGTATAGATAGACAAATAGAATAGATACAACAGAAGTGATGGATAGAATAGATAGACAGAATAGAATAGACAAAACTGAATAGAATTGATATATAGAATAGATAGAATAGAATAGATAGAATAGATTACATAGGTAGAAAGAATAGATAGATGGAATAGGATATATTAGATAGCATAGAATAGATAGATGGAATAGATAGAATAGATAGAATAGAATAGCTAGATGCAAAAGGTAGACATACTAGATACATAGAATATAATAGATAGAATAGAATAGAATATATAGAATATAATAGATAGAATAGAATATATAGAATAGAACAGATATAACAGAATAAATTGATAGAAGAGAATAGATAGATAGAATAGTTATAATAGATAGACAGAATAGATAGATAGAATAAAATAAATAGAATAAATAGATGAAATAGATAGACAGAACAGATTGATATAATAGTGTAGATAGAAGAGAATATATATAATAAAATAGATAGATAAAATAGATAGATAAAATGGATAGGCAGAATAGATAGATTGGATAGTATAGATAGAATGGAATGGAATAGATTAGATAGAAAAGAATAGATAGAATTGAATAAATAGATAGTATAGTTAGACAAAATAGAATAGATCGAAAATAATAAAATTGATATATAGAATAAATAGACAGAATAGATAGACAGAATATAATAGCCAAAATGGAATAGAATAGATAGATACAATAGATAGAGAGATTAGAATAGATAGAATAGGATACATAATATATAATACATAGACAGAATAGATAAATAGAATAGAATAGAATAGAATAGTTAGATGGAATAAATAGACAGAATAGATAGATAGAATAGAATAGAACATATAGTATAGAATAGATAAATGGAATAGATAGAATAGAATAGATGGAAGGGAATATATAGAATAGAAAATTATATAAAATAGATAGACAGAATAGATAGGTAGAATAGAATAGATCGATTATTGTAGACAGGTAGAATACAATAAATATAACAGGATAGATAGAATAGAATAGATAGAATAGATACACAGAATAGAATAGATAGAATAGAATACATGGTCTTAATAAATAGATACAATAGATTAGTTAGCATATTGTAGATAGATAAAATATATAGATATAATTGACTAGATAGAATAGAATAGATAGATAGTATAGATAGACAGACTAGATGGAATAGAATAGATAGAATGGAATAGATAGATAGAATGGAATAGAATAGATACAATAGAATAGAATAGATACAATAGAATAGATAGTATAGAATAGATAGAATGGATAGAATAAAATAGATAGAGTAGAATGGATAGAATAGAATAGACAGAATAGACAGTATACATAGATAGAATAAAGTAGAATAGATAGAATAGATACATGGAATAGATAGAATAGATAAAAAGAATAGATAGATAGATTGAAATAGATAGAAAGGAATAGACAGAATAGAATAAATAGACAGAATACAATAGATAGAATTGAATGGATAGATCGAATAGAATAGATAGAATAAAATAGATAGACAGAATAATATAGATGGAATATTGTAAATAGAATATATAGATAGAATAGAATAGAATAGATAGAATAGACTAGGGTAGATAGATATTATAGACAGAATAGAATAGATAGAATAGATAGATAGAATAAAACAGATAGAGTAGAAGAGATAGATACAATAGATAGAATAGATAGAATATTGTAGATAGAATATATAGATAGAATAGAATAGATAGATTAGACTAGTATAGATAGATAGAATAGAATAGTTAGATTAGACTAGAATAGATAGATAGAATAGATATACAGAATAGATAATATAGAATAGAATAGATAGAATAGAATAGATAAAACAGAATGGATAGAAATGAATAGATATATAGAATAGATAGAATAGAATAGATAGAATATTGTATATAGATAATATGTAGTGATAGAATAGAATATATAGAATTGAATGGATAGATGGAGTAGATAGACATACTAGATAGTTAGAATATAATAGATGGAATAGAATAGAGATAGAATAAATAGATATAATAGATAGATAAAATAGATTAGAAAGAAAAGATAGAATAGAATAGATAGAATAGAATAGATACATAGAATAAAATAGATAGAACAGTTACACAGAATAGATTGATAGAATATAATGGATAGAATAGAAGAGAGAGAATAATAAATAGATATAATAGATTGAATAGAATATATACAATAAAATAAATAGAATAGAATACATAGGCAGAATAGATAGATAGACTAAAATAGAGTAGAATATACAGAGAGAATAGGTAGAATAGAACAGATAGAATGGAATAGATAAATAGAATGGAATAGAATAGATACAATGGATAGATAGTATAGAATAGATAGACAGAATAGATAGAATATAATAGGTAGAGTAGAATAGATAGAATAGGATAGATAGAATAGAGTAGATGGAATAGGTAAACAATATAGATAGAATAGAATAGATAGATAGAATAGATAGACAGAATAGATAGACAGAATAGAATAGATAGAATAGTATAGATAGATAGAATAGAATAGATAAAAAAGAATAGATTGATAGAATAGAACAGGTAGAATAGAATAGATATATAGAATAGAATAGTTAGAATAGAATAGATAGAATACAATAGATAGACAGATTAGGTAGGTAGAATAGAATTGATAAATAGAATGATTAGATAGAATAGATAGACAGAATAGATAGAATAGAATTGATAGACAGAATTGAATAGATGTAATAGAATACATAGATAGAATAGAATAGATAGAATAGGTGGACAGAATAGATAGATAGAATAGATAGAAAACAATAGATAGATAGAATATAATAGATAGAATAGAATAGATTGGAATAGATATATAAAATAAAATAGATAGAATAGATTAGATAGAACAGAATAGATAGAAGAGAATAGATAGATAGAATAGATAGATCGATAGGAACAGATGAAATAGAATAGAAAGACAGAATAGATACAATATTATAGATAGATAGATTATATGCGTAGAAAAGAATAGATAGAATATAATAGATAGAATATATAGATACAATAGAATAGATAGATTAGAATAGATAGAATGGAATAGATACACAGAATAAATAGATTGGAATAGATAGAATAGAATAGAAGAATTAGAATAGATAGATGGAATAGGTAGAATAAAATAGATAGAGAGAATATACAGAATAAAATAGATAGATAGAATAAAATAGATAGAATAGAATAGATAGAATAGGTAGACAGAATTGAATAAATAGAAACGAATAGATAGAATAGAATAGAATAGATATATAGAATAGATAGACAGAATAGATAGATAGACTAGAATAGATAGACAGAATAGAATAGATAGAATAGAATAGATAGATAGAATAGATAGACAGAATAGATAGTTAGAATAGAATAGAATAATAGATTTGAATAGATAAATTGGAATAGATAGTATTGAATAGATGGAATAGATAAATAGAATGATATAGATAGACAGAATGGATAGAATGGAATAGAAATAAAGGAATAGACAGAATAGAATTGGTAGAATAGATATATTTAATAGATAGGTAGAATAGAATAGATAGATTTTTGTAGATAGTTACAATATATATAGATACAATAAATAGATAGAATGGAATAAATAGATAGTATAGATAGACTAGATAGAATAGTATAGATAGAATAGAATAGGTACAATAGAATAGATAGACAGAATAAATATATAGAATAGAATGGATAGAATAGAATAGATGAAACAGAATAGATAGATAGAATAGAATAGATGGAGTACAATAGATAGAAGAGAATAGAGAGATAGAATAGAATAGATAGAATTAAATAAACAAATTTGAATAGATAGATAGATTAGATAGAATAGAATAAATTGATAGAATAGGTGGACAGAATATATAGATGCAATAGAATAAATATAATAGAATAGATAGAATAGAATAGAAAGATAGAATAGTTACAGAAAGTAGATTAGATAGAATACAATAGATAGATAGAATAGAATTGATTAAATAGAATAGATGGAATAGAATAGATAGATAGAATAGAATAGATGGAATAGAATAGATAGACATAATTAGTAGATAGAATGGAATAGAATAGAATAAATAGAATAGATAGATGGAATAGATATAATAGAATAGATAGACCGTATAGATAGGTAGGATTGACTAGATAGAAAGGAATAGATAGAGAGAATAGAGAGATGGAATTGAACAGATAGAATGGAATAGATAGATAGATAAAATAGAATAGATAGATAGAATAGATAGGCAGAATACATATATAGAATAGAATATATGTAATAGAATAGATAGCATAGAATATATAGATAGAATAGTTAGATAGAATAGAATAGATAGAATAGAATAAATAGAGTAGAATAGACTAGATAGATAGAATAAACAGACAGAATAGATAGATATAATAGAATAAAAAAATAGAATAGATAGATTGAATAGATAGAATACATAGACAGAATAGATAGATTCAATAAAATAATAAATTAGAATGGATTAGGACAGATAGAAAAGAATAGTTAGAAATCAATAGATAGATAGTATAGATAGACAAATAGAATAGATAGAACAGAATAGATGGATAGAATAGATAGACAGAATTGAATAGACAACATTGAATAGAATAGATAGATAGAATAAATAGACAAATTAGATAGTTAAAATATAATAGATATTTAGATAAGAATAGATAGAATAGAATATAGTAATAGAATAAATAGAAAAGAATAGATAGAATAAATAGACAGAATAAATAGATTGAATAAAATAATAAAATAGAATGGAATAGGACAGATAGAAAATAATAGTTAGAAATCAATAGATATATAGTATAGATAGACAAACACAATAGATAGAACAGAATAGATGGATAGAATAGATAGACGGAATAGAATAGACAAAATTGAAAAGAATAGATAGATAGAATAAATAGACAAATTAGATATTTAAATTGGAATAGATATTTAGATAAGAATAGATATAATAGAATAGAGAAATAGAATAGATAGAATAGAATACATAGAAAAATTGATAGAATAGAGTAGAATAGATTAGATAAAATAGATTATATAGATTGAAAGAATAGATTGATGGAATAGGATATATTAGATAGCATAGAATAGATAGATTAAATAGATAGAATAAATAGAATAGAATAGCTAGATGCAAAAAGGTAGACATACTAGATACACAGAATATAATAGAATAAAATAGATACAATAGAATAGAATATATAGAATATAATAGTTAGAATAGAATAGAATATATAGAATAGAACAGATAGAACAGAATAAATTGATAGAAAAGAACAGATAGATAGAATAGTTAGAATAGATAGACAGAATAGATTGATAGAGTAAAATAAATAGAATAAATAGGTGAAATACATAGACAGAATAGATAGATAGAAGAGTATATTTAGAATAGAATATATAGAATAGAATAGATAGATAAAATGGATAGACAGAATAGATAGTTTGGATAGTATATATAGAATGGAATGGAATAGATTAGATAGAGAAGAATAGATAGAATTGAATAAATAGATAGAAAGTTAGACAAAATAGAATAGATCGGAAATAATAAAATAGACAGATAGAATAGATAGACAGAATAGATAGACAGAATGTAATAGACAAAATGGAATAGAATAGATAGCTAGAATAAATAGAGGAATTAGAATTGATAGAATAGAATACATAATATACAATACATAAACAGAATAGGTAAATAGAATAGAATAGAATATATATAGAATAGAATGGATAAATGGAATAAATAGACAGAATAGATAGATAGAATAGAATAGAACATATAGTTTAGAATAGATAAATGGAATAGATAGAATAGAATAGATAGACAGAATAGATAGAATAGAATAGATAGGATGGAATAGAATAGATAGAAGGGAATATATAGAATAGAAAAGTCTATAAAATAGATAGACAGAATAGATAGGTAGAATAGAATAGATCGATTATTGTAGACAGGTAGAATACAATAAATATAATAGGATAGATAGAATAGATAGACAGAATAGAATAGATAGAATAGAATACATAGACTTAATAAATAGATACAATAGATTAGATAGAATATTGTAGATAAAGGAATAGACAGAATAGAATAGATAGACAGAATACAATAGATAGAATTGAATAGATAGATCGAATAGAATAGATAGAATAGAATAGATAGACAGAATAGATAGACAGAATAAAATAGATAGAATATTGTAAATAGAATATATTGATAGAATAGAATAGATAGAATAGACAGAATAGAATAGATAGAGAAGAAGGGATAGATACAATAGATAGATAGAATACATAGAATATTGTAAATAGAATATACAGATAGAATAGAATAGATAGATTAGACTAGAATAGATAGATAGAATAGAATAGATAGATTAGGCTAGAATAGATAGATAGAATAGATATACAGAATAGATAATATCGAATAGAATAGATATAATAGAATATATAAAATACAATGGATAGAATTGAATAGATATATAGAATAAATAGAATAGAATAGATAGAATATTGTATATAGATAATATGTAGAGATGGAATAGAATAAATAGAATTGAATGGATAGATGGAGTAGATAGACATACTAGATAGATAGAATACAATAGATGGAATAGAATAGAGATAGAATAAATACATATAATACATAGATAGAATAGATTAGAAAGAATATAATAGTATAGAATATAATAGAATAGATAGAATAGAATAGATACATAGAATAAAATAGATAGAACAGATAGACAGAATAGATCGATAGAATATAATAGATAGAATAGATGAGGTAGAAAGAATAAAGAGATATAATAGATTGAATAGAATATATACAATAAAATAGATAGAATAGAAAACATAGACAGAATAGATAGATAGACTAAAATAGAGTAGAATAGACAGACAGAATAGTTAGAATAGAACAGATAGAATGTAATAGAGAGATAGAATGGAATAGAATAGATACAATGGAATAGATAGTATAGAATAGATAGAATAGAATAGAGTAGAATAGATAGAATAGGATAGATAATATAGAGTAGATGGAATAGGTAAACAATATAGATAGAATAGAATAGATAGTTAGATTTGATAGACAGAATAGATAGACAGAATAGAATAGATAGATAGAATAGAATAGATAAAATAGAATAGATTGATAGAATAGAACAGGTATTATAGAATAGAATAGTTAGAATAGAATAGATAGAATACAATAGATAGACAGATTAGGTAGGTAGAATAGAATAGATAGATAGAATGATTAGATAGAATAGATAGGCAGAATAGATAGATTAGAATTGATAGACAGAATTGAATAGATATAATAGAATACATAGATAGAATAGAATAGATAGATAGAAGAGATAGACAGAATAGATAGTTGAAATAAAATAGGTAGATAGAATAGAATAGAGTAGAATAGATAGATTAGGTGGATAGAATAGACAGAATAGATAGATTATTGCAGATGGAATATATAGACAGGCCAGATAGATAAAAGAGAATATATAGACTACAATAGATAGACACAAACAAATAAATAGAATGGAATAGATAGAATAGATCGATAGCTATAATAGTAGAGATAGATAGAATAGGTGGACAGAATAGATAGATAGAATAGATAGAAAACAATAAATAGATAGAATATAATTGATAGAATAGAATAGATTGGAATAGATAGATAAAATAAAATAGATAGAACAGAATAGATAGAAGAGAATAGATAGATAGAATAGATCGAAAGTAACAGATGAAATATAATAGGTAGATAGAATAGAAAGACAGAATAGATAGATTATTATAGATAGATAGATTATATGCTTAGAAAAGAATAGATAGAAAACAATAGATAGATAGATAGAATATATAGACAGGCTAGATAGATACAATAGAATAGATAGAATAAATAGAATGGAATAGATACACAGAATAAATAGAATGGGATAGAATAGAAGGATTAGATTAGATGGATGGAATAGATAGAATAGAATAGATAGAGAGAATATACAGAATAAAATAAATAGATAGAATAAAATAGATAGAACAGAATAGATAGAATAGGTAGATAGAATATAATAAATAGAAAAGAATAGATAGAATAGAATAGAACATAGAATAGAATAGATACATAGAAGAGATAGAGAGAATAGATAGATAGAATACAATAGATAGATGGAATAGATAGACAGAATAGATAGAATAGAATAGATAGATAGAATAGATAGACAGAATAGATAGTTAGAATAGAATAGAATAATAAAATTGAATAGATAAATTGGAATAGATAGAATAGAATAGATGGAATAGATAAATAGAATGGTATAGATAGACAGAATGGATAGAATGGAATAGAAATAAAGGAACAGACAGAATAGAATAGATAGACAGAATAGAATTGATAGAATAGATCGATTTAATAGATAGATAGAATAGAATAGAATATATATTTAAATAAGAATAGATAGAATAGATAGAGAAACAGAATAGATAGAATAGAATAGATAGAATAGAATACATAGAAAAGTAGATAGAATAGAGTAGAATAGAATAGATAGAATAGATTACATAGATAGAAAGAATAGATAGATTGAATAGGATATATTTGATAGCATAGAATAGATAGATGGAATAGAGAAAATAGATAGAATAGAATAGCTAGATGCAAATGGTGGACATACTAGATACATAGAATATAATAGATAGAATAAAATAGATAGAATAGAATTGAATATATAGAATATAATAGATAGAATAGAATAGAATATATAGAATAGAACAGATAGAACAGAATAAATTGATAGAAAAGAATAGATAGATACAATAGTTAGAATAGATAGACAGAATAGATAGATAGAATAAAATAAATAGAATAAATAATTGAAATAGATAGACAGAATAGATAGATAGAATAGTAAAGATTGAATAGAATATATAGAATAGAATAGATAGATAAAATGGATAGACAGAATAGATAGATTGGATAGTATATAGAGAATGGAATGCAATAGATTAGATAGAAAAGAATAGATAGAATTGTATAAATAGTTAGAATAGTTGGACAAAATAGAATAGATCGGAAATAATTTAATAGATAGATAGAATAGATAGACAGGATATAATAGACAAAATGGAATAGAATAGATACATAGAATAGATAGAGATAATCTCTCTATAGATACAATAGAATACATAATATACAATACATAAACAGAATAGGTAAATAGAATAGAATAGAATAGATAAATGGAATAAATAGACAGAATAGATACATAAAATAGAATAGAACATAAAGTATAGAATAGATAAATGGAATAGATAGAATAGAATAGATAGACAGAATAGATAGAATAGAATAGATAGGATGGAATAGAATAGATAGAAGGGAATATATAGCATAGAAAAGTATATAAAATAGATAGACAGAATTGATAGGTAGAATAGAATAGATCGATTATTGTAGACAGGTAGAATAGAATGAATATAATAGGATAGATAGAATAGAATAGATAGAATAGATAGACAGAATAGAATAGATAGAATAGAATACATAGACTTAATAAATAGTTACAATAGATTAGATAGAATATTGTAGATAGATAAAATATATAGATATAATAGACTAGATAGACAGACTAGATGGAATAGAATAGATAGAATGGAATAGATAGATAGAATGGAATAGATAGATAGAATGGAATAGAATAGATACAATAGAATAGAATAGATACAATAGAATAGATAGTATAGAATAGACAGAATAAAATAGACAGATAGAGTAGAAGGGATAGAATAGAATAGATACAATAGACAGTATACATAGATAGAATAAAATTGAATAGATAGAATAGATACATGGAATAGGTAGAATAGATAGACTAGAATAGATAGAAAGAATAGATAGATTAGAATAGATAGAAAGGAATAGACAGAATAGAATAAATAGACAGAATACAATAGATAGAATTGAATAGTTAGATCGAATAGATAGATAGATAGAATAGAATAGATAGAATAAAATAGATAGACAGAATAAAATAGATAGAATATTGTAAATAGAATATATGGATTGAATAGAATAGATAGAATAGACTAGGGTAGATAGATATTATAGACAGAGTAGAATAGACAGAATAGCTAGACAGAATAGAATAGATAGATTAGAGGAGATAGATACAATAGATAGATAGAATAGATAGAATATTGTAAATAGAATATGTAGATAGAATAGAATAGATAGATTTGACTAGAATAGATTGATAGAATAGAATAGATAGATTAGGCTAGAATAGATAAATAGAATAGATATACAGAATTGATACTATAGAATAGCATAGATAGAATAGAATAGATAAAATAGAATGGATAGGATTGAATAGATATATAGAAAAGATAGAATAGAATAGATAGAATATTGTATATAGATAATATGTAGAGATAGAATAAAATAGATAGAATTGAATGGATAGATTGAGTAGATAGACATACTAGATAGATAGAATATAGTAGATGGAATAGAATAGAGATAGAATAAATAGATATAATAGATAGATACAATAGATTGGAAAGAATAGATAGAATAGAATAGATAGAATAGAATAGATACAATAAATAAAATAGATAGAACAGATAGACAGAATAGATTGATAGAATATAATAGATGGAATAGATGAGATAGAAAGAATAAATAGATATAATATATTGAATAGGATATATACAATAAACTAGATAGAATAGAATACTTAGACAGAGTAGATAGATAGAATAAATTAGAGTAGAATAGACAGACAGAATAGATAGAATAGAAAAGATAGAATGGAATAGATAGATAGAATGGAATAGATTAGATAGAATGGAATAGAATAGATACAATGGAATAAATATTATAGAATAGATAGGCAGAATAGATAGAATAGAATATATGGAGTAGAATAGATAGAATAGGATAGATAGAATAGAGTAGACTGAATAGGTAAACAATATAGATAGAATAGAATAGATAGATAGAATAGATAGACAGATTGGGTAGGTAGAATAGAATGGATAGATAGAATGATTAGATAGAATAGATAGACAGAATAGATAGAATAGAATTGATAGACAGAATTGAATAGATATAATAGAAGAGATATATACAATAGAATAGATAGATAGAAGAGATAGACAGAATAGATAGTTGAAATAAAATAGGTAGAATATTGAAGATAGATATATTATATAGATAGGATAGTATATATCATGTAATAGGTAGATAGAATAGAATAGAATAGATAGAATAAATGGATAGAATGGATAGACAGAATAGATAGAATATTGCAGATAGAATATATAGACAGACCAGATAGATAAAATAGAATATATATACTACAATAAATAGACATAAACAAATAAATAGAATGGAATAGATAGAATAGAATAGATTGGAATAGATAGATAAAATAAAATAGATAGAATAGAACAGATAGAACAGAATAGATAGAAGAGAATAGATAGATAGAATAGATAGGTCGAAAGGAACAGATGAAATAGAAGTGGTAGATAGAATAGAAAGACAGAATAGATAGAATAGAATAGATAGATAGAATAGATAGACAGAATAGATAGTTAGAATAGAATAGAATAAATAGAATTGAATAGATAAAGTGGAATAGATAGAATGGAATAGATAAATAGAATGATATAGATAGACAGAATGGATAGAATGGAATAGAAATAATTGAATAGACAGAATAGAATAAAAAGACAGAATTGAATTGAAAGATTTAATAGATAGATAGAATAGAATAGATAGATTATTGTAGATAGTTACAATATATAGATGCAATATATAGATAGAATGGAATAAATAGATAGTATAGATAGACTAGATATAATAGTATATATAGAATAGAATAGAATAGATAGAATAGAATAGATAGACAGAATAAATATATAGAATAGAATGGATAGAATAGAATAGATAAAACAGAGTAGATAGATAGAATAGAATAGATGGAGTACAATAGAAGAAGAGAATAGAGAGATAGAACGGAATAGATAGAATTGAATAAATAAATTGGAATAGATAGATAGAATAGATAGAATAGAATAAATAGATAGAATAGATGGACAGAATAGATAGATACAATAGAATAAATATAATAGAATAGAATAGAAAGATAGAATAGATAGAGAGAATAGATTAGAGAGAATACAATAGACAGAATAGAATAAATAGATAGAATAGATAGACAGAATAGACAGATAGAATAAAATTGATTAAATAGAATAGATGAACTAGAATAGATAGATAGAATAGAATAGATGGAATAGAATAGATTGACAGAATTACTAGATAGAATGGAATAGAATAGAATAGAATAGTATAGAATAGAATAAATAGAATAGATAGATGTATTAGATAGAATAGAATAGATGGACCGTATAGATAGATAGATTTGAATAGATATAAAGGAATAGATAGAGAGAATAGAGAGATGGAATTGAACAGATAGAATGGAATAGATAGATAGATAGATAGATAGATAGATAGATAGATAGATAGATAGATAGATAGATAGATAGATAGATAGATAGATAGATAGATAGATAGATAGATAGAATAGAATAGATAGAGAGAATAGGCAGAATAAAATGGATGGCTAGAATAAAATAGATAGAATGGAATAGATAGGATAGACAGAATAGATAGAATAGAATAAATAGAGACGAATGGATAGAATAGAATAGAACATATAGAATAGAATAGATAGAATAGATAGACAGAATAGATAGAAAGAATAGAATAGATAGATAGAATATATAGCCAGAATAGATAGAATAGATAGATAGAATAGATAAACAGAATAGATAGACAGAATAGAATAGAATAGATAGAATTGAATAGATAAATTGGAATAGATAGAACACAATAGATAGAAAGAATGATATAGATAGACAGAATAGACAGAATGGAATAGATATTAAGGAATAGACAGAATAGAATAGACAGAATAGATTTGATAAAATAGATAGATTTAATAGATAGATAGAATAGAATAGAATAGATACAGTTCAATAAATAAATTGGAATAGATAAATATAATAGATAGAATAGAATAAATAGATACAATAGATAAACAGAATATATAGATAGAATAGAATGGATACAATAGAATAGATGGATAGAATAGATAGACAGAATAGATAGATAGAGTAGAAAAAAATAGAATAGAATAGAGATAGAATCGAATAGAAATTTAGAATAGATAGACAGATGAGATTAGATAGCATACAATAGAGAGAATAGAATAGATAGACAGAATAGACAGATAGAATAGAATAGATTAAATAGTGTAGAGAGAATAGAAAAAAATAGATGGAATAGAATAGATAGACAGAATTAGTAGATAGAATAGAATAGAAAAGAATAGAATACTATAGAATAGAATAGAATAAATAGAATAGATAGATGGAATAGATAGAATAGAATAGATAGACCAAATAGATAGATAGAATTGAATAGACAGAAAGGAATAAATGAACAGAATAGAGAGATGGAATTGAATAGATAGAATGGAATAGCTAGAATAGAATAGATAAAATGGAATAGAATGGTTAGATAGAATAGATAGGCAGAATACATATATAGAATAGAATAGATGGAATATTGAAGATAGAATATACAGATAGAATAGAAAAGATGGGTAGAATATTTATACAGAGATAGAATAGAATAGGTGTAATAGAATAGATAGCATAGAATATATAGATATAATAGTTAGTTAGAATAGAATAGATAGATACACAGAATAGATAGATAGAATAGAACATATAGTATAGAATAAATAGATGGAATACATAGAATAGAATAGAGAGAATAGACAGAATAAAAGGGATGGATAGAATAAAATTGATAGAATAGAATAGATAGGATAGACAGAATAGATAAAAGAGAATAAATAGAAACGAATGGATAGAATGGAATAGAACATATAGAATAGAATGGATAGAATAGATAGAAAGAATAGAATAGATAGACAGAATAGATAGCCAGAATAGATAGAATAGAATAGATGGAATAGAGTAGATAGACAGAAGGGAATATATAGCATAGAAATGTATATAAAATAGATAGTTAGAATAGATAGATAGGTAGAATAGAATAGATCGATACTGTAGACAGAAAATAGAATAAATAAAATAGAATAGATAGATAGAGTAGAATAGATAGAATAGATGGACAGAATAGAATAGTTAGAATAGATAGACTTAATAGATAGATACAATAGAATAGATAGAATATTGCAGATAGAAAAAATATATAGATATAGTAGACTAGATAGAGTAGAATAGATAGTATAGGTAGACGAGATGGAATAGAATAGTTAGAATGGAATAGATAGAATGGAATACAATAGATACAATAGAATAGAATAGATACAATAGAATAGATAGTATAGAATAGATAGACGGAATAGATAGAATAGAATAGATAAATAGAGTAGAATGGATAGAATAGAATAGATAGATAGAAGAGACAGTATACATAGATAGAATAAAATAGAATAGATAGAATAGATACATGGAATAGATAGAATAGATAGGCTAGAATAGACAGAATAGATAGATAGAATGGAATAGATAGAAAGGAATAGACAGAATAGACCAGATAGACAGAATACAATAGATAGATCGAATAGAATAGATAGAAGAGAATAGACAGAATAGAATAGATAGAATGTTGTAAATAGAATGGAATAGAATAGAAGAGAATAGTTATAATTGAATAAATTGGAATAGATAGATATAATACATAGAATAGAATAAATAGATAGAATAGATGGACAGAATAGATAGAAACAATAGAATAAATATAATAGAATAGATAGAATAGAATAGAAAGATAGAATAGATGGACAAAATAGATTAGATAGAATACAATAGACATAATAGAATAGATAGATAGAATAGATAGACAGAATAGACAGATAGATTAGAATAGATTAAATAGAATATACAGAATAGAATAGATAGATAGAATAGAATAGATGGAATAGAATAGGTAGAGAGAATTAGTAGATAGAATAGAATAGTATAGAATAGAATAGAATAAATAGAATAGATATTTGGAACAGATAGAATAGAATAGTATAGATAGACCGAATAGATAGATAGAATTAAATAGATAGAAAGGAATAGATAAACAGAATAGAGAGATGGAATTGAATAGATAGAATGGAATAGATACATAGAATAGAATAAAAAGAAAGGAATAGAATAGATAGGCAGAATACATATATAGAATAGAATAGATGGAATATTGAAGATAGAATATAGCGATAGAATAGAATAGATAGGTAGAATAATCAGACAGAATAGATAGATAAGAATAGATGTAATAGAATAGATAGAATACATAGACAGATTAGATAGATTGAATAAAATAATAAAATAGAATGGAATAGCACAGATAGAAAAGAATAGATAGAAATCAATAGATCGATACTATAGATAGACAAATTAGAATTGATAGAAGAGAATAGATGGATAGAATAGATAGACAGAATAGAATAGACAAAATTGAATAGAATAGATATATAGAATAGATAGACAGATTAGATATTTAAAATAGAATAGATATTTAGATATGAATAGATTGAATAGAATAGAGAAGTAGAATAGATAGAATAGAATAGATAGAATAGAATACACAGAAAAATAGATAGAATAGAGTAGAATAGAATAGATAGAATAGATTACATAGATAGAATAGAATAGATAGATAGAATAGATAGATGGAATAGGATATATTAGATAGCATAGAATAGATAGATGGAATAGAATAGCTAGACGGAATAGGTAGACATACTAGATACATAGAATATAATAGATAGAATAAAATAGAATAGAATAGAATATATAGAATATAATAAATAGAATAGAATAGAATAGAATAGAATATATAGAATAGAATAGATAGAATAGAACAGATAGAACAGAATAAATTGATAGAAAAGAATAGATAGATAGAATAGTTAGAATAGATAGACAAAATAGATAGACAGAAAAAAATAAATAGAATAAATAGATGAAAGAGATAGACAGAGTAGATAGATAGAATAGTATAGATAGAATAGAATATATAGAATAGAATAGATAGATAGAATAGATAGATAAAATGGATAGACAGAATAGATAGATTGAATAGTATACATAGAATGGAATGGAATAGATTAGATAGAAAAAGATAGATAGAATTAAATAAATAGATAGAATAGTTAGACAAAATGGAATCGATCGGATAGAATAAAATAGATAGACAGAACATAATAGAGAAAATGGAATAGAATAGAAAGATAGAATAGATAGAGAGATTAGAATAGATAGAATAGAATACATAATATACAATACATAGACAGAATAGATAAATAGAATAGAATATATAGAAGAGAATAGATAAATGGAATAAATAGACAGAATAGGTAGATAGAATAGAATAGAACATATAGTGTAGAATAGTTAGATGTAATAGATAGAATAGAATAAATAGACATAATAGATATAATAGAATAGATAGGATTGAATAGAATATATAGATAGAAGGGAATATATAGACTAGAAAAATTATATAAAATAGATAGACAGAATAGATAGATAGGTAGAATAGAATAGATCGATTATTGTAGACATATAGAATATAATAAATATAATAGATTAGATAGATAGAATAGAATAGATACAATATATGGACAGAATAGAATAGATAGATTTAATAGATAGATACATTAGGATAGATGGAATATTGTAGATAGATAAAATATACAGATTAATTGACTAGATAGAATAGAACAGATAGATAGTATAGATAGACAGAATAGATGGAATAGAATAGAGAGGATGGAATAGATAGATAGAATGGAATACAATAGATACAATAGAATAGAATAGATAGATAGAGTAGAATGGATAGAATAGAATAGATAGAATAGACTAGGGTAGATAGATATTATAGACAGCATAGGATAGATAGAATAGACGGAATTGAATAGATAGAATAGAAGAGGTAGATACAATAGATAGACAGAATAGATAGAATATTGTAGATAGAATATACAGGTAGAATAGAATAGATAGACTAGACTAGAAAGGATAGATAGAATAGATACACAGAATAGATAGATAGAATAGAATAGATAAAATAGAATGGATAGACTTGAATAGACATATAGAATAGATAGAATAGAATAGATAGAATATTGTATATAGATAATATATAGATAGAATAGAATAGATAGAATTGAATGGATAGATGGAGTAGATAGACATACTAGATAGATAGAATATAATAGATAGAATAGAACAGATACATAGAATAAATAGATATAGATATATAGAATAGATTAGAAAGAATAGATAGAATAGAATAGATACATAGAATAAAATAGATAGAACCGATAGACTGAATAGATTGATAGAATATAATAGATAGAATGGATGAGATAGATAGAATAAATAGATATAATAGATTGAATAGAATATATACAATAAAATGGATAGAATGGAATAGATAGGCGGAATAGTTAGAATAAAATAGAGTAGAATAGACAGAATAGATGGAATAGAACAGATAGAATGGAATAGAATAGATACAATGGAATAGATCGTATAGAATAGATATACAGAATAGATAGAATAGAATAGATAGAGTAGAATAGATAGAATAGGATAGATAGAATAGAGTAGATGGAATAGGTAGACAATATAGATAGAATAGAATAGATAGAATAGAATAGATAGACAGAATAGATAGAGAGAATAAAATAAATAGAATAGAAGAGATAGATAGAATAGAATAGATAAAATATAATAGATTGATAGAATAGAACAGGTAGAATAGAATAGATATATAGAATAGAATAGTTAGAATAGAATTGATATAATGCAGTAGATAGACAGATTAGATAGGTAGAATAGAATAGATAGATAGATAGATAGATAGATAGATAGATAGATAGATAGATAGATAGATAGAATGATTAGATAGAATAGATATAATAGAATTGATAGAATATAATAGAATAGATAGAATAGAATAGGTAGATAGACAGAATTGAATAGATATAATAGAATAGATAGATAGAAGAGATAGACAGAATAGATAGATGAAATAAAGTAGGTAGAATATTGAAGATAGATAGATTATATAGATAGGATGGTATATATAATGTAATAGGTAGATAGAATAGAATAGAGTAGAATAGATAGAATAGATGGATAGAATAGATAGATAGATTAGATAGAATATTGCAGATAGAATATATATAGACAGACCAGATAGGTAAAATAGAATATATAGACTACAATAGATAGACAGAAAAAAATAAATACAATGGAATAGATAGAATTGAATAAATAGAATAGATCGATAGATAGAATAATAGATATAGAATATATAGTTAGAATAGGTGGACAGAATAGATGGAATAGATAGAAAACAATAGATAGATAGAATATAATAGATAGAATAGAATAGAATGGAATAGATAGATAAAATAAAATAGATAGAATAGAATAGATAGAACAGACAAGATAGAATAGAATAGATAGATAGAATAGATTGACAGAATAGATATAATATTGTAGATAGATAGATTACATACATAGAAAAGAATAGATAGAATACAATAGATAGATAGAATATATAGACAGACTTGATAGATACAATAGAATACATAGAAAGGAATAGATACACAGAATAAATAAAAAGAATGCAATAGATAGGATAGAATAGAAGGATTAGAATAAATAGATGGAATAGTTAGAATAGATTAGATAGAGAGAGTAGACAGAATAAAATAGATAGATAGAATAAAATAGACAGAATAGAATAGATAGAATAGGTAGATAGAATAGAATAAATAGAAACGAATGGATAGAATAGAATAGAACAGATAGAATAGAATAGATAGACAGAATAGATAGATAGAATAGAATAGATAGATAGACAGAATAGATAGAATAGAATAGATAGATAGAATAGATAGTTACAATAGAAAAGAATAGATAGAAATGAATAGATAAATTGGAATAGATAGATAGTATAGAATAGATAGATTATAATACATAGAAGAGAATAGATAGAATAGATAAATAGAAAGAATGATATAGATAGACAGAATAGATAGAATGGAATAGATATAAAGGAATAGACAGAATAGAATAGATGGACAGAATAGAATTGATAGAATAGGTAGACTTAATGGATAGATAGATAAATAGAATAGATAGAATAGGTAGACTTAATAGATAGGTAGATAAATAGAATAGATAGATTATTGTAGATAGTTAAAATATATAGATATAATAAATATATAGAATGGATTAAATAGATAATATAGATAGACAGACTAGATAGAATAGTGTAGATATAATAGAATAGATAGACAGAATAAATAGATAGAAGAGAATGGATAGAATAGTATAGATAAAACAGAATAGATAGATAGAATAGAATAGATGGAATAGAATAGATAGAAGAGAATAGAGAGATAGATTAGAATAGAATAGATAGATTTGAATAAATAAATTGGAATAGATGTATAGAATAGATAGAATAGACTAAATAGATAGAATAGATAGACAGAATATATAGATAGAATAGAATGTATACTATAGAATATATAGATAGAATAGATAGACAGAATAGATAGATACAATAAAATAAATAGAATAGAATAGAAAGATAGAATAGATAGACAGAATAGATTAGATAGAATACATTCAACAGAATAGAATAGATAGATAGAATAGATAGGGAGAATAGACAGAAAGAATAGATTAGATTAAATAGAATAGATAGAATAGAATAGATGGAATAGAATAGATAGACAGAATTAGTAGATAGAATAGAATAGAATAGAATAGAATAAATAGAATAGATAGATGGAATAGATGAAATGAAATAGATAGACCGAATAGATAGATACAATTGAATAGATAGAATGGAATAGATAGATATAATAGAATAGATAGAATGAAATAGAATAAATAGATAGAATAGATAGACAGAATACATATATAGAATAGAATAGATGGAATATTGAAGATAGAATATACAGATAGAATAAAATAGATAGGTAGAATATTTAGACAGAATAGATAGAGTAGAATAGATGTAATAGAATAGATAGCATAGAATATATAGATAGAATAGAATAGATAGAGTAGAATAGATAGAATAGAATAGATAGATAGAATAGATAGACAGAATAGATAGATATAATAGAATAAAAGAATAGAATAGATAGAATAGAATAGAACAGATAGAATGGAATAGATAGAATATTGTGGCTAGATTATATAGATAGAATAGAATATATAAATGCAATAGATAGATAGAATAGAATAGATATAATGGAATAGATAGCATAGAATAGATAGATAGAATAGGTAGGTGGAATAGAATAGATAGAATATTGTAGAAAGAATATATAGATAGAATAGAATAGATGGATGGAATAGATAGAATAGAATAGATATAATATAATAGATAGCATAGAATAGGTAGATAGAATAGAATAGATATATTAGAATAGATAGAATAGATAGATAGAATAGAATAGATAGATAGAATATATAGATAGAATAGATAGACATGCTAGAGAGATAGAATAGAATAGATAGAATGGAATAAATAGACAGAATAAATTTATAGACTAGAATAAATAGAATAGATAGACAGAGTTGATAGAATAAAAAGATAGAATATAATAGACAGAAAGAATAGATAGATAGAATAGTATAGATAGAATAGAATACATATAATAGAATAGATAGAATAGAATGGATAGGTTAGAATAGATACAAAGGAATAGAAAGAATAAAATACATAGATAGAATAGATAGCATTGAATAGATAAAATAGAATAGAATAGATAGAATTGAATAGTCAGATAGATTAGATAGACAGAATAGATAGAATATTGTAGATAGAATATATAGATAGAATAGAATAGATAGAATAGACTAGAACAGATAGATAGAATATATAGACAGAATAGAGGGAATAGAATAGATAGAATAAAATAGATAGTATAGAATAGATAGATAGAATAGAATGGATAGGTAAAATAGAATAGATGGGACAGAATAGATAGAATAGTTAGACGGAATAGATAGATAGAATAGAATAGATAGAATATTGCATATAGATAGAACAAATAGATAGAATAGAATAGAGACAATAGAATAGATAGACATACTAGATAGATAGATTAGAATAGATAGAATAGAATAGATAGACAGAACAAATAGATATAATAGATAGATTGTATAGAATAGATAGAAGAGAATAGATAGTGTAGAAAATATTGAATAGAATAGATAAATAGAATAGATAAATAGAATAGAATAGATAGAATAGAATAGATATATAGAATAAAATAGATAGAATAAAATAGACAGATTAAATAGATAGAATAGAATAGAAAGATAGAATAGATAGACAGAATAGATTAGATAGAATACATTCGACAGAATAGAATAGATAGATAGAATAAATATGGAGAATAGACAGAAAGAATAGAATAGATTAAATAGAATAGATAGAATAGAATAGATGGAATAGAATAGATAGACAGAATTAGTAGATAGAATAGAATAGAATAGAATAGAATAGAATAGAATAAATAGAATAGATAGATGGAATAGATGAAATGAAATAGATAGACCGAATAGATAGATAGAATTGAATAGATAGAATGGAATAGATAGATATAATAGAATAGATAGAATGGAATAGAATTAATAGATAGAATAGATAGACAGAATACATATATAGAATAGAATAGATGGAATATTGAAGATAGAATATACAGATAGAATAAAATAGATAGGTAGAATATTTAGACAGAATAGATAGAGTAGAATAGATGTAATAGAATAGATAGCATAGAATATATAGATAGAATAGAATAGATAGAGTAGAATTGATAGAATAGAATAGATAGATAGAATAGATAGACAGAATAGATAGATATAATAGAATAAAAGGAGAGAATAGATAGAATAGAATAGAACAGATAGAATGGAATAAATAGAATATTGTGGCTAGATTATATAGATAGAATAGAATAGATAAATGCAATAGATAGATAGAATAGATATAATGGAATAGATAGCATAGAATAGATAGATAGAATAGGTAGGTGGAATAGAATAGATAGATAGAATGGAATAGATAGAATATTGTAGAAAGAATATATAGATAGAATAGAATAGATGGATGGAATAGATAGAATAGAATAGATATAATATAATAGATAGCATAGAATAGGTAGATAGAATAGAATAGATATATTAGAATAGATAGAATAGATAGATAGAATAGAATAGATAGAATATTGTAGATAGATAGAATATATAGATAGAATAGATAGACAGGCTAGAGAGATAGAATAGAATAGATAGAATGGAATAAATAGACAGAATAAATTTATAGAATAGAATAAATAGAATAGATAGACAGAGTTGATAGAATAAAAAAGATAGAATATAATAGACAGAAAGAATAGATAGATAGAATAGTATAGATAGAATAGAATACATATAATAGAATAGATAGAATAGAATGGATAGGTTAGAAGAGATACAAAGGAATAGAAAGAATAAAATAAATAGATAGAATAGATAGAATTGAATAGATAAAATAGAATAGAATAGAATAGATAGAATTGAATAGACAGATAGAATAGATAGACAGAATAGATAGAATATTGTAGATAGAATATATAGATAGAATAGAATAGATAGAATAGACTGGAATAGATAGATAGAATATATAGACAGAATAGAGGGAATAGAATAGATAGAATAAAATAGATAGTATAGAATAGATAGATAGAATAGATAGAATAGAATTGATAGGTAAAATAGAATAGATGGGATAGAATAGATAGAATAGTTAGACGGAATAGATAGATAGAATAGAATAGATAGAATATTGCATATAGATAGAACAAATACATAGAATAGAATAGATAGAATAGAATAGATAGACATACTAGATAGATAGATTAGAATAGATAGAATAGAATAGATAGACAGAACAAATAGATATAATAAATAGATTGTATAGAATAGATAGAATAGAATAGATAGTGTAGAAAATATTGAATAGAATAGATAAATAGAATAGATAAATAGAATAGAATAGATAGAATAGAATAGATATATAGAATAAAATAGATATAATAAAATAGACAGATTAAATAGATAGAATAGATAAATAGATAGATAGATAGATAGATAGATAGATAGATAGATAGATAGATAGATAGATAGATAGATAGATAGATAGATAGATAGATAGATAGATAGATAGATAGATAGAATAGAATAGGTAGAATAGAATGGATACATAGAATAGAATAGTTAGAACAGAATAGATTGAATACAATAGATAGACAGAATAGACAGACAAAATAGATAGAATAGAATAGATAGACAGAACAGATGGATAGAAAAGATAGAATAGAATAGATATATTGACTAAATAGAATAGATAGAATAGAATGGATAGAATAGAATAAAATAGATAGAATAGAATAGGAAGATAGATAGAATAGAGTATATAGCAAATAATAGATGGAAGAGAATAGAGAGATAGAATGGAATAGATAGATGAAATAGACTACATAGAAGATTGAAGAAAGATAGGGCATATAGATAGAATTGTATACATAGAATATAATAGGTAGATAGAATAGATAGATAGAGTAGAATAGATAGAATAGAAGAGATAGAGTAGAATAGATAGAATATAATACAATAGATAGAATAGATAGATCGAAAGGAACAGAAGAAATAGATTCAGTAGATAGAATAGATACAGAATAGATAGACTATTGTAGATAGATTATATACATAGAATAGCATAGATAGAATACAATAGATAGAAAATATAGACAGACTAGATAGATACAATAGAGTAGATAGAATAGGATATAATGAAATAGATAGAATAAATAAATAGAGTGGAATAGATAGAATAGAATACAAGGATTAGAATGGATTGAATAGAATAGATAGAGAGAATAGTCGGAAAAAATAGATAGATAAAATAAAATAGATAGAATAGAATAGATAGAATCGGTAGACAGAATAGATAGAATAGAATAAATGGAACAGAATGGATAGAATAGAATAGAACAGATAGAATAGAATAGGTAGATAGAATAGATAGACAGAATAGATAGATAGAATAGAATAGATAGATAGACAGAATAGATAGAATAGAATAGATAGATAGAATAGATAGTTACAATAGAAAAGAATAGATAGAAATGAATAGATAAATTGGAATAGATAGATAGTATAGAATAGATAGATTATAATAGATAGAAGAGAATGGATAGAATAGATAAATAGAAAGAATGATATGTATAGACAGAATAGATAGAATGGAATAGATATAAAGGAATAGACAGAATAGAATAGATGGACAGAATAGAATTGATAGAATAGGTAGACTTAATGGATAGATAGATAAATAGAATAGATAGAATAGGTAGACTTAATAGATAGATAAATAGAATAGATAGATTATTGTAGATAGTTACAATATATAGATATAATAAATATATAGAATGGAATAAATAGATAATTTAGATAGATTAGATAGAATAGTATAGATATAATAGAATAGATAGAATAGAATAGATAGATAGAATAGATAGAATAGAATAGATAGATAGAATAGATAGATGGAATAGGATATATTAGATAGAATAGAATAGATAGATGGAATAGAATAGCTAGACGGAATAGGTAGACATACTAGATACATAGAATATAATAGATAGAATAAAATAGAATAGAATAGAATATATAGAATATAATAAATAGAATAGAATAGAATAGAATATATAGAATAGAATAGATAGAATAGAACAGATAGAACAGAATAAATTGATAGAAAAGAATAGATAGATAGAATAGTTAGAATAGATAGACAAAATAGATAGACAGAAAAAAATAAATAGAATAAATAGATGAAAGAGATAGACAGAGTAGATAGATAGAATAGTATAGATAGAATAGAATATATAGAATAGAATAGATAGATAGAATAGATAGATAAAATGGATAGACAGAATAGATAGATTGAATAGTATACATAGAATGGAATGGAATAGATTAGATAGAAAAAGATAGATAGAATTAAATAAATAGATAGAATAGTTAGACAAAATGGAATCGATCGGATAGAATAAAATAGATAGACAGAACATAATAGAGAAAATGGAATAGAATAGAAAGATAGAATAGATAGAGAGATTAGAATAGATAGAATAGAATACATAATATACAATACATAGACAGAATAGATAAATAGAATAGAATATATAGAAGAGAATAGATAAATGGAATAAATAGACAGAATAGGTAGATAGAATAGAATAGAACATATAGTGTAGAATAGATAGATGGAATAGATAGAATAGAATAAATAGACATAATAGATATAATAGAATAGATAGGATTGAATAGAATATATAGATAGAAGGGAATATATAGACTAGAAAAATTATATAAAATAGATAGACAGAATAGATAGATAGGTAGAATAGAATAGATCGATTATTGTAGACATATAGAATATAATAAATATAATAGATTAGATAGATAGAATAGAATAGATACAATATATGGACAGAATAGAATAGATAGATTTAATAGATAGATACATTAGGATAGATGGAATATTGTAGATAGATAAAATATACAGATTAATTGACTAGATAGAATAGAACAGATAGATAGTATAGATAGACAGAATAGATGGAATAGAATAGAGAGGATGGAACAGATAGATAGAATGGAATACAATAGATACAATAGAATAGAATAGATAGATAGAGTAGAATGGATAGAATAGAATAGATAGAATAGACTAGGGTAGATAGATATTATAGACAGCATAGGATAGATAGAATAGACAGAATTGAATAGATAGAATAGAAGAGGTAGATACAATAGATAGACAGAATAGATAGATTATTGTAGATAGAATATACAGGTAGAATAGAATAGATAGACTAGACTAGAAAGGATAGATAGAATAGATACACAGAATAGATAGATAGAATAGAATAGATAAAATAGAATGGATAGACTTGAATAGACATATAGAATAGATAGAATAGAATAGATAGAATATTGTATATAGATAATATATAGATAGAATAGAATAGATAGAATTGAATGGATAGATGGAGTAGATAGACATACTAGATAGATAGAATATAATAGATAGAATAGAACAGATACATAGAATAAATAGATATAGATATATAGAATAGATTAGAAAGAATAGATAGAATAGAATAGATACATAGAATAAAATAGATAGAACCGATAGACTGAATAGATTGATAGAATATAATAGATAGAATGGATGAGATAGATAGAATAAATAGATATAATAGATTGAATAGAATATATACAATAAAATGGATAGAATGGAATAGATAGGCGGAATAGTTAGAATAAAATAGAGTAGAATAGACAGAATAGATGGAATAGAACAGATAGAATGGAATAGAATAGATACAATGGAATAGATCGTATAGAATAGATATACAGAATAGATAGAATAGAATAGATAGAGTAGAATAGATAGAATAGGATAGATAGAATAGAGTAGATGGAATAGGTAGACAATATAGATAGAATAGAATAGATAGAATAGAATAGATAGACAGAATAGATAGAGAGAATAAAATAAATAGAATAGAAGAGATAGATAGAATAGAATAGATAAAATATAATAGATTGATAGAATAGAACAGGTAGAATAGAATAGATATATAGAATAGAATAGTTAGAATAGAATTGATATAATGCAGTAGATAGACAGATTAGATAGGTAGAATAGAATAGATAGATAGATAGATAGAATGATTAGATAGAATAGATATAATAGAATTGATAGAATATAATAGAATAGATAGAATAGAATAGGTAGATAGACAGAATTGAATAGATATAATAGAATAGATAGATAGAAGAGATAGACAGAATAGATAGATGAAATAAAGTAGGTAGAATATTGAAGATAGATAGATTATATAGATAGGATGGTATATATAATGTAATAGGTAGATAGAATAGAATAGAGTAGAATAGATAGAATAGATGGATAGAATAGATAGATAGATTAGATAGAATATTGCAGATAGAATATATATAGACAGACCAGATAGGTAAAATAGAATATATAGACTACAATAGATAGACAGAAAAAAATAAATACAATGGAATAGATAGAATTGAATAAATAGAATAGATCGATAGATAGAATAATAGATATAGAATATATAGTTAGAATAGGTGGACAGAATAGATGGAATAGATAGAAAACAATAGATAGATAGAATATAATAGATAGAATAGAATAGAATGGAATAGATAGATAAAATAAAATAGATAGAATAGAATAGATAGAACAGACAAGATAGAATAGAATAGATAGATAGAATAGATTGACAGAATAGATATAATATTGTAGATAGATAGATTACATACATAGAAAAGAATAGATAGAATACAATAGATAGATAGAATATATAGACAGACTTGATAGATACAATAGAATACATAGAAAGGAATAGATACACAGAATAAATAAAAAGAATGCAATAGATAGGATAGAATAGAAGGATTAGAATAAATAGATGGAATAGTTAGAATAGATTAGATAGAGAGAGTAGACAGAATAAAATAGATAGATAGAATAAAATAGACAGAATAGAATAGATAGAATAGGTAGATAGAATAGAATAAATAGAAACGAATGGATAGAATAGAATAGAACAGATAGAATAGAATAGATAGTTAGAATAGATAGACAGAATAGATAGATAGAATAGAATAGATAGATAGACAGAATAGATAGAATAGAATAGATAGATAGAATAGATAGTTACAATAGAAAAGAATAGATAGAAATGAATAGATAAATTGGAATAGATAGATAGTATAGAATAGATAGATTATAATACATAGAAGAGAATAGATAGAATAGATAAATAGAAAGAATGATATAGATAGACAGAATAGATAGAATGGAATAGATATAAAGGAATAGACAGAATAGAATAGATGGACAGAATAGAATTGATAGAATAGGTAGACTTAATGGATAGATAGATAAATAGAATAGATAGAATAGGTAGACTTAATAGATAGGTAGATAAATAGAATAGATAGATTATTGTAGATAGTTAAAATATATAGATATAATAAATATATAGAATGGATTAAATAGATAATATAGATAGACAGACTAGATAGAATAGTGTAGATATAATAGAATAGATAGACAGAATAAATAGATAGAAGAGAATGGATAGAATAGTATAGATAAAACAGAATAGATAGATAGAATAGAATAGATGGAATAGAATAGATAGAAGAGAATAGAGAGATAGATTAGAATAGAATAGATAGATTTGAATAAATAAATTGGAATAGATATATAGAATAGATAGAATAGACTAAATAGATAGAATAGATAGACAGAATATATAGATAGAATAGAATGTATACTATAGAATATATAGACAGAATAGATAGACAGAATAGATAGATACAATAAAATAAATAGAATAGAATAGAAAGATAGAATAGATAGACAGAATAGATTAGATAGAATACATTCAACAGAATAGAATAGGTAGATAGAATAGATAGGGAGAATAGACAGAAAGAATAGATTAGATTAAATAGAATAGATAGAATAGAATAGATGGAATAGAATAGATAGACAGAATTAGTAGATAGAATAGAATAGAATAGAATAGAATAAATAGAATAGATAGATGGAATAGATGAAATGAAATAGATAGACCGAATAGATAGATACAATTGAATAGATAGAATGGAATAGATAGATATAATAGAATAGATAGAATGAAATAGAATAAATAGATAGAATAGATAGACAGAATACATATATAGAATAGAATAGATGGAATATTGAAGATAGAATATACAGATAGAATAAAATAGATAGGTAGAATATTTAGACAGAATAGATAGAGTAGAATAGATGTAATAGAATAGATAGCATAGAATATATAGATAGAATAGAATAGATAGAGTAGAATAGATAGAATAGAATAGATAGATAGAATAGATAGACAGAATAGATAGATATAATAGAATAAAAGAATAGAATAGATAGAATAGAATAGAACAGATAGAATGGAATAGATAGAATATTGTGGCTAGATTATATAGATAGAATAGAATAGATAAATGCAATAGATAGATAGAATAGAATAGATATAATGGAATAGATAGCATAGAATAGATAGATAGAATAGGTAGGTGGAATAGAATAGATAGATAGAATGGAATAGATAGAATATTGTAGAAAGAATATATAGATAGAATAGAATAGATGGATGGAATAGATAGAATAGAATGGATATAATATAATAGATAGCATAGAATAGGTAGATAGAATAGAATAGATATATTAGAATAGATAGAATAGATAGATAGATAGAATAGATAGATAGAATATATAGATAGAATAGATAGACATGCTAGAGAGATAGAATAGAATAGTTAGAATGGAATAAATAGACAGAATAAATTTATAGACTAGAATAAATAGAATAGTTAGACAGAGTTGATAGAATAAAAAGATAGAATATAATAGACAGAAAGAATAGATAGATAGAATAGTATAGATAGAATAGAATACATATAATAGAATAGATAGAATAGAATGGATAGGTTAGAATAGATACAAAGGAATAGAAAGAATAAAATACATAGATAGAATAGATAGCATTGAATAGATAAAATAGAATAGAATAGATAGAATTGAATAGTCAGATAGATTAGATAGACAGAATAGATAGAATATTGTAGATAGAATATATAGATAGAATAGAATAGATAGAATAGACTGGAATAGATAGATAGAATATATAGACAGAATAGAGGGAATAGAATAGATAGAATAAAATAGATAGTATAGAATAGATAGATAGAATAGATAGAATAGAATTGATAGGTAAAATAGAATAGATGGGATAGAATAGATAGAATAGTTAGACGGAATAGATAGATAGAATAGAATAGATAGAATATTGCATATAGATAGAACAAATACATAGAATAGAATAGATAGAATAGAATAGATAGACATACTAGATAGATAGATTAGAATAGATAGAATAGAATAGATAGACAGAACAAATAGATATAATAGATAGATTGTATAGAATAGATAGAATAGAATAGATAGTGTAGAAAATATTGAATAGAATAGATAAATAGAATAGATAAATAGAATAGAATAGATAGAATAGAATAGATATATAGAATAAAATAGATATAATAAAATAGACAGATTAAATAGATAGAATAGATAAATAGATAGATAGATAGATAGATAGATAGATAGATAGATAGATAGATAGATAGATAGATAGATAGATAGATAGATAGATAGATAGATAGATAGATAGATAGATAGATAGATAGATAGATAGATAGATAGATAGATAGAATAGATAAGATAGAATAGAATAGGTAGAATAGAATGGATACATAGAATAGAATAGTTAGAACAGAATAGATTGAATACAATAGATAGACAGAATAGACAGACAAAATAGATAGAATAGAATAGATAGACAGAATAGATGGATAGAAAAGATAGAATAGAATAGATATATTGACTAAATAGAATAGATAGAATAGAATGGATAGAATAGAATAAAATAGATAGAATAGAATAGGAAGATAGATAGAATAGAGTATATAGCAAATAATAGATGGAAGAGAATAGAGAGATAGAATGGAATAGATAGATGAAATAGACTACATAGAAGATTGAAGAAAGATAGGGCATATAGATAGAATTGTATACATAGAATATAATAGGTAGATAGAATAGATAGATAGAGTAGAATAGATAGAATAGAAGAGATAGAGTAGAATAGATAGAATATAATACAATAGATAGAATAGATAGATCGAAAGGAACAGAAGAAATAGATTCAGTAGATAGAATAGATACAGAATAGATAGACTATTGTAGATAGATTATATACATAGAATAGCATAGATAGAATACAATAGATAGAAAATATAGACAGACTAGATAGATACAATAGAGTAGATAGAATAGGATATAATGAAATAGATAGAATAAATAAATAGAGTGGAATAGATAGAATAGAATACAAGGATTAGAATGGATTGAATAGAATAGATAGAGAGAATAGTCGGAAAAAATAGATAGATAAAATAAAATAGATAGAATAGAATAGATAGAATCGGTAGACAGAATAGATAGAATAGAATAAATGGAACAGAATGGATAGAATAGAATAGAACAGATAGAATAGAATAGGTAGATAGAATAGATAGACAGAATAGATAGATAGAATAGAATAGATAGATAGACAGAATAGATAGAATAGAATAGATAGATAGAATAGATAGTTACAATAGAAAAGAATAGATAGAAATGAATAGATAAATTGGAATAGATAGATAGTATAGAATAGATAGATTATAATAGATAGAAGAGAATGGATAGAATAGATAAATAGAAAGAATGATATGTATAGACAGAATAGATAGAATGGAATAGATATAAAGGAATAGACAGAATAGAATAGATGGACAGAATAGAATTGATAGAATAGGTAGACTTAATGGATAGATAGATAAATAGAATAGATAGAATAGGTAGACTTAATAGATAGATAAATAGAATAGATAGATTATTGTAGATAGTTACAATATATAGATATAATAAATATATAGAATGGAATAAATAGATAATTTAGATAGATTAGATAGAATAGTATAGATATAATAGAATAGATAGAATAGAATAGATAGACAGAATAAATAGATAGAATAGAATGGATAGAATAGAATAGATAAAACAGAATAGATAGATAGAATAGAATAGATGGAATAGAATAGATAGAAGTGAATAGAGAGATTGATTAGAATAGAATAGATATATTTGAATAAATAAATTGGAATAGATATATAGAATAGATAGAATAGATAGACAGAATATATAGATAGAATAGAATGTATACTATAGAATAAATAGATAGAATAGATAGACAGAATAGATAGATACAATAGAATAAATAGAATAGAATAGATAGAATAGAATAGAAAGATAGAATAGATAGACAGAATAGATTAGATAGAATACATTCGACAGAATAGAATAGATAGATAGAATAGATAGGGAGAATAGACAGAAAGAATAGAATAGATTAAATAAAATAGATAGAATAGAATAGATGGAATAGAATAGATAGACAGAATTAGTAGATAGAATAGAATAGAATAGAATAAATAGAATAGATAGATGGAATAGATGAAATGAAATAGATAGACCGAATAGATAGATAGAATTGAATAGATAGAATGGAATAGATAGATATAATAGAATAGATAGAATGGAATAGAATAAATAGAATAGATAGACAGAATACATATATAGAATAGAATAGATGGAATATTGAAGATAGAATATACAGATAGAATAAAATAGATAGGTAGAATATTTAGACAGAATAGATAGAGTAGAATAGATGTAATAGAATAGATAGCATAGAATATATAGATAGAATAGAATAGTTAGAGTAGAATAGATATAATAGAATAGATAGATAGAATAGATAGACAGAATAGATAGATATAATAGAATAAAAGAATAGAATAGATAGAATAGATTAGAACAGATAGAATGGAATAGATAGAATATTGTGGCTAGATTATATAGATAGAATAGAATAGATAAATGCAATAGATAGATAGAATAGAATATATATAATGGAATAGATAGCATAGAATAGATAGATAGAATAGGTAGGTGGAATAGAATAGATAGATAGAATGGAATAGATAGAATATTGTAGAAAGAATAATAGATAGAATAGAATAGATGGATGGAATAGATAAAATAGAATAGATATAATATAATAGATAGCATAGAATAGGTAGATAGAATAGAATAGATATATTAGAATAGATAGAATAGAATAGATAGAATATTGTAGATAGATAGAATATATATATATAGAATAGATAGACAGGCTAGAGGGATAGAATAGTATAGATAGAATGGAATAAATAGACAGAATAAATTTATAGACTAGAATAATAGAATAGATAGACAGAGTTGATAGATTAAAAAAGATAGAATATAATAGACAGAAAGAATAGATAGATAGAATAGTATAGATAGAATAGAATACATATAATAGAATAGATAGAATAAAATGGATAGGTTAGAATAGATAAAAAGGAATAGAAAGAATAAAATAAATAGATAGATTAGATAGAATTGAATAGATAAAATAGAATAGAATAGAATAGATAGAATTGAATAGACAGATAGAATAGATAGACAGAATAGATAGAATATTGTAGATAGAATATATAGATAGAATAGAATAGATAGAATAGACTAGAATAGATAGATAGAATATATAGACAGAATAGAGGGAATAGAACAGATAGAATAAAATAGATAGTATAGAATAGATAGATAGAATAGATAGAATAGAATGGATAGGTAAAATAGAATAGATGGGATAGAATAGATAGAATAGTTAGACGGAATAGATAGATAGAATAGAATAGATAGAATATTGCATATAGATAGAACAAATAGATAGAATAGAATAGATAGAATAGAATAGTTAGACATACTAGATAGATAGATTAGAATAGATAGAATAGAATAGATAGACAGAACAAATAGATATAATAGATAGATTGTATAGAATAGATAGAATAGAATAGATAGTGTAGAAAATATTGAATAGAATAGATAAATAGAATAGATAAATAGAATAGAATAGATAGAATAGAATAGATATATAGAACAAAATAGATAGAATAAGATAGACAGATTAAATAGATAGAATAGATAGATAGATAGATAGATAGATAGATAGATAGATAGATAGATAGATAGATAGATAGATAGATAGATAGATAGATAGATAGATAGATATAATAGATAGATAGAATAGATAAGATAGAATAGAATAGGTAGAATAGAATGGATACATAGAATAGAATAGTTAGAACAGAATAGATTGAATACAATAGATAGACAGAATAGAGAGACAAAATAGATAGAATAGAATAGATAGACAGAATAGATGGATAGAAAAGATAGAATAGAATAGATATATTGACTAAATAGAATAGATAGAATAGAATGGATAGAATAGAATAAAATGGATAGAATAGAATAGGAAGATAGATAGAATAGAGTATATAGCATATAATAGATGGAAGAGAATAGAGAGATAGAATAGAATAGATAGATGAAATAGACTATATAGAATATTGAAGAAAGATAGGGCATATGGATAGAATAGTATACATAGAATATAATAGGTAGATAGAATAGATAGATAGAGTAGAATATATAGAATAGAAGAGATAGAGTAGAATAGATAGAATATAATACAATAGATAGAATAGATAGATCGAAAGGAACAGATGAAATAGATTCAGTAGATAGAATAGATACAGAATAGATAGACTATTGTAGATAGATTATATACATAGAATAGCATAGATAGAATACAATAGATAGAAAATATAGACAGACTAGATAGATACAATAGAGTAGATAGAATAGGATAGAATGAAATAGATAGAATAAATAAATAGAATGGAATAGATAGAATAGAAGGATTAGAATAGATAGAATAGAATTGATAGAGAGAATAGTCGGAAAAAATAGATAGATAAAATAAAATAGATAGAATAGAATAGATAGAATAGGTAGACAGAATAGATAGAATAGAATAAATAGAACAGAATGGTTAGAATAGAATAGAACAGATAGAATAGAATAGGTAGATAGAATAGATAGACAGAATAGATAGATAGAATAGAATAGATAGAATAGATAGTTACAATAGAAAAGAATAGATAGAAATGAATAGATAAATTGGAATAGATAGATAGTATAGAATAGATAGATTATAATAGATAGAAGAGAATAGATAGAATAGATAAATAGAAAGAATGATATAGATAGACAGAATAGATAGAATAGAATAGATATAAAGGAATAGACAGAATAGAATAGATGGACAGAATAGAATTGATAGAATAGGTAGACTTAATGGATAGATAGATAAATAGAATAGATAGAATAGGTAGACTTAATAGATAGATAAATAGAATAGATAGATTATTGTAGATAGTTACAATATATAGATATAATAAATATATAGAATGGAATAAATAGATAATATAGATAGTACAATAGAGTAGATAGAATAGGATAGAATGAAATAGATAGAATAAATAAATAGACTGGAATAGATAGAATAGAATAGAAGGATTAGAATAGATAGAATAGAATAGATAGAGAGAATAGTCGGAAAAAATAGATAGATAAAATATAATAGATAGAACAGAATAGATAGAATAGGTAGACAGAATAGATAGAATAGAATAAATAGAACAGAATGGATAGAATAGAATAGAACAGATAGAATAGAATAGGTAGATAGAATAGATACACAGAATATATAGATAGAATAGAATAGATAGATAGACAGAATAGATAGAATAGAATAGATAGATAGAATAGATAGTTACATTAGAATAGATTGAAATGAATAGATAAATAGGAATAGATAGTTAGTATAGAATAGATAGATTATAATAGATAGAAGAGAATAGATAGAATAGATAAATAGAAAGAATGATATAGATAGACAGAATAGATAGAATAGAATAGATATAAAGGAATAGACAGAATAGAATAGATGGACAGAATAGAATTGATAGAATAGGTAGACTTAATGGTTAGATAGATAAATAGAATAGATAGAATAGGTAGACTTAATAGATAGATAAATAGAATAGATAGATTATTGTAGATAGTTACAATATATAGATATAATAAATATATAGAATGGAATAAATAGATAATATAGATAGACAGACTAGATAGAATAGTATAGATATAATAGAATAGATAGACAGAATAAATAGATAGAATAGAATGGATAGAATAGAATAGATAAAACAGAATAGATAGATAGAATAGAATAGATGGAATAGAATAGATAGAAGAGAATAGAGAGATAGATTAGAATAGAATAGATAGATTTGAATAAATAAATTGGAATAGATATATAGAATACATAGAATAGAATAAATAGATAGAATAGATAGACAGAATATATAGATAGAATAGAATGTATACTATAGAATAAATATATAGAATAGATAGACAGAATAGATAGATACAATAGAATAAATAGAATAGAATAGATAGAATAGAATAGAAAGATAGAATAGATAGACAGAATAGATTAGATAGAATACAATCAACAGAATAGAATAGATTGATAGAATAGATAGGGAGAATAGACAGAAAGAATAGAATAGATTAAATGGAATAGATGGAATAGAATAGATAGACAGAATTAGAAGATAGAATAGAATAGATAAGAATAGAATAGAATAAATAGAATAGATAGATGGAATAGATGAAATTAAATAGGTAGACTGAATAGATAGATAGAATTGAATAGATAGAATGGAATAGATAGATATAATAGAATAGATAGAATGGAATAGAATAAATAGATAGAATAGATAGACAGAATACATATTTGGAATAGAATAGATGGAATATTGAAGACAGAATATACAGATAGAATAAAATAGATAGGTAGAATATTTAGACAGAATAGATAGAGTAGAATAGATGTAATAGAATAGATAGCATAGAATATATAAATAGAATAGAATAGATAGAGTAGAATAGATAGAATAGAATAGATAGATAGAATAGATAGACAGAATAGATAGATATAATAGAATAAAACAATAGAGTGGATAGAATAGAATAGAACAGATAGAATGGAATAGATAGAATATTGTAGCTAGATTATATTGATAGAATAGAATAGATAAATGCAATAGATAGATAGAATAGAATAGATATAATGGAATAGATAGCATAGAATAGATAGATAGAATAGGTAGGTGGAATAGAATAGATAGAATGGAATAGATAGAATATTGTAGAAAAAATATATAGATAGAATAGATGGATGGAATAGATAGAATAGAATAGATATAATATAATAGATAGCATAGAATAGGTAGATAGAATAGAATAGATATCTTAGAATAAATAGAATAGATAGATAGAATAGAATAGATAGAATATTGTAGATAGATAGAATATATAGATAGAATAGATAGACAGGCTAGAGAGATAGAATAGAATAGATAGAATGGAATAAATAGACAGAATAAATTTATAGAATAGAATAAATAGAATAGATAGACAGAGTTGATAGAATAAAATAGATAGAATATAATAGACAGAAAGAATAGATAGATAGAATAGTATAGATAGAATAGAATACATATAATAGAATAGATAGAATAGAATAAATAGGTTAGAATAGATACAAAGGAATAGAAAGAATAAAATAGATAGATAGAATAGATAGAATTGAATAGATAAAATAGAATAGAATAGAATAGATACAATAGAATAGACAGATTGAATAGATAGACAGAATAGATAGAATATTGTAGATAGAATAGAATAGATAGAATAGACTAGAATAGATAGATAGAATATATAGACAGAATAGAGGGAATAGAATAGATAGGATAAAATAGATAGTATAGAATAGATAGATAGAATAGATAGAATAGAATGGATAGGTAAAATAGAATAGATGGGATAGAATAGATAGATAGAATAGTTAGACGGAATAGATAGATAGAATAGATAGAATATTGCATATAGATAGAATAAATAGATAGAATAGAATAGATAGAATAGAATAGATAGACATACTAGATAGATAGATTAGAATAGATAGAATAGAATAGATAGACAGAACAAATAGATATAATAGATAGATTGCATAGAATAGATAGAATAGAATAGATAGTGTAGAAAATATTGAATAGAATAGATAAATAGAATAGATAAATAGAATAGCATAGATAGAATAGAATAGATATATAGAATAAAATAGATAGAATAAAATAGACAGATTAAATAGTTAGAATAGATAAATAGATAGATAGATAGATAGATAGATAGATAGATAGATAGATAGATAGATAGACAGATAGTGAGAATAAATAGATATATAATAGATAGATAGAATAGATAAGATAGAATAGAATAGGTAGAATAGAATGGATACATATAATACAATAGTTAGAACAGAATAGATTGAACACAATAGATAGACAGAATAGACAGACAAAATAGACAGAATAGAATAGATAGACAGAATAGAATAGATAGACAGAATATATGGATAGAATAGATAGAGTAGAATAGATATATTGACTAAATAGAATAGATAGAATAGAATTGATAGAATAGAATAAAATAGATAGAATAGAATAGGAAGATAGATAGAATGGAGTAGATAGCATATAATTGATGGAAGAGAATAGAGAGATAGAATAGATTAGGTAGATGAAATAGACTACATAGAATATTGAAGAAAGATAGAACATATAGATAGAATAGTATACATAGAATATAATAGGTAGATAGAATAGATAGAGTAGAATAGATAGAATAGAAGAGATAGAGTAGAATAGATAGAATATAATACAATAGATAGAATAGATAGATCGAAAGGAACAGATGAAATAGATTCAGTAGATAGAATAGATACAGAATAGATAGACTATTGTAGATAGATTATATACATAGAATAGCATAGATAGAATACAATAGATAGAAAATATAGACAGACTAGATAGATACAATAGAGTAGATAGAATAGGATAGAATGAAATAGATAGAATAAATAAATAGAATGGAATAGATAGAATAGAATAGAAGGATTAGAATAGATAGAATAGAATAGATAGAGAGAATAGTCGGAAAAAATAGATAGATAAAATAAAATAGATAGAATAGAATAGATAGAATAGGTAGACAGAATAGATAGAATAGAATAAATAGAACAGAATGGATAGAATAGAATAGAACAGATAGAATAGAATAGGTAGATAGAATAGATACACAGAATAGATAGATAGACAGAATAGATAGAATAGAATAGATAGATAGAATAGATAGTTACAATAGAATAGATAGAAATGAATAGATAAATTGGAATAGATAGATAGTATAGAATAGATAGATTATAATAGATAGAAGAGAATAGATAGAATAGATAAATAGAAAGAATGATATGTATAGACAGAATAGATAGAATGGAATAGATATAAAGGAATAGACAGAATAGAATAGATGGACAGAATAGAATTGATACAATAGGTAGACTTAATGGATAGATAGATAAATAGAATAGATAGAATAGGTAGACTTAATAGATAGATAAATAGAATAGATAGATTATTGTAGATAGTTACAATATATAGATATAATAAATATATAGAATGGAATAAATAGATAATATAGATAGACTAGATAGAATAGTATAGATATAATAGAATAGATAGAATAGAATAGACAGAATAAATAGATAGAATAGAATGGATAGAATAGAATAGATAAAACAGAATAGATAGATAGAATAGAATAGATAGAAGAGAATAGAGAGATAGATTAGAATAGAATAGATAGATTTGAATAAATAAATTGGAATAGATATATAGAATAGATAGAATAGAATAAATAGATAGAATAGATAGACAGAATATATAGATAGAATAGAATGTATACTATAGAATAAATATATAGAATAGATAGACAGAATAGATAGATACAATACAATAAATAGAATAGAATAGATAGAATAGAATAGAAAGATACAATAGATAGACAGAATAGATTAGATAGAATACAATCAACAGAATAGAATAGATAGATAGAATAGATAGGGTGAATAGACAGAAAGAATAGAATAGATTAAATGGAATAGATGGAATAGAATAGATAGACAGAATTAGAAGATAGAATAGAATAGATAAGAATAGAATATAATAAATAGAATAGATAGATGGAATAGATGAAATTAAATAGGTAGACTGAATAGATAGATAGAATTGGATAGATAGAATGGGATAGATAGATATAATAGAATAGATAGAATGGAATAGAATAAATAGGTAGAATAGATAGACAGAATACATATTTGGAATAGAATAGATGGAATATTGAAGACAGAATATACAGATAGAATAAAATAGATAGGTAGAATATTTAGACAGAATAGATAGAGTAGAATAGATGTAATAGAATAGATAGCATAGAATATATAAATAGAATAGAATAGATAGAGTAGAATAGATAGAATAGAATAGATAGATAGAATAGATAGACAGAATAGATAGATATAATAGAATAAAACAATAGAGTAGATAGAATAGAATAGAACAGATAGAATGGAATAGATAGAATATTGTAGCTAGATTATATTGTTAGAATAGAATAGATAAATGCAATAGATAGATAGAATAGAATAGATATAATGGAATAGATAGCATAGAATAGATAGATAGAATAGGTAGGTGGAATAGAATAGATAGATAGAATGGAATAGATAGAATATTGTAGAAAGAATATATAGATAGAATAGAATAGATGGATGGAATAGATAGAATAGAATAGATATAATATAATAGATAGCATAGAATAGGTAGATAGAATAGAATAGATATCTTAGAATAGATAGAATAGATAGATAGAATAGAATAGATAGAATATTGTAGATAGATAGAATATATAGATAGAATAGATAGACAGGCTAGAGAGATAGAATAGAATAGATAGAATGGAATAAATAGACAGAATAAATTTATAGAATAGAATAAATAGAATAGATAGACAGAGTTGATAGAATAAAATAGATAGAATATAATAGACAGAAAGAATAGATAGATAGAATAGTATAGATAGAATAGAATACATATAATAGAATAGATAGAATAGAATAGATAGGTTAGAATAGATACAAAGGAATAGAAAGAATAAAATAGATAGATAGAATAGATAGAATTGAATAGATAAAATTGAATAGAATAGAATAGATAGAATAGAATAGACAGATTGAATAGATAGACAGAATAGATAGAATATTGTAGATAGAATAAAATAGATAGAATAGACTAGAATAGATAGATAGAATATATAGACAGAATAGAGGGAATAGAATAGATAGAATAAAATAGATAGTATAGAATAGATAGATAGAATAGATAGAATAGAATGGATAGGTAAAGTAGAATAGATGGGATAGAATAGATAGATAGAATAGTTAGACGGAATAGATAGAATAGAATAGATAGAATATTGCATAGAGATAAAATAAATAGATAGAATAGAATAGATAGACATACTAGATAGATAGATTAAAATAGATAGAATAGAATAGATAGACAGAACAAATAGATATAATATATAGATTGGATAGAATAGATAGAATAGAATAGATAGTGTAGAAAATATTGAATAGAATAGATAAATAGAATAGATAAATAGAATAGAATAGATAGAATAGTATAGATACATAGAATAAAATAGATAGAATAAAATAGACAGATTAAATAGATAGAATAGATAAATAGATAGATAGATAGATAGATAGATAGATAGATAGATAGATAGATAGATAGATAGATAGATAGATAGATAGATAGATAGATAGATAGATAGATAGATATATAGATAGATAGATAGATAGATAGATAGATAGATAAATAGATAGATAGAGAGAATAAATAGATATAATAGATAGAATAGATAAGATAGAATAGAATAGGTAGAATAGAATGGATACATAGAATACAATAGTTAGAACAGAATAGATTGAATACAATAGATAGACAGAATAGACAGACAAAATAGACAGAATAGAATAGATAGACAGAATAGAATAGATAGACAGAATAGATGGATAGAATAGATAGAATAGAATAGATATATTGACTAAATAGAATAGATAGAATAGAATTGATAGAATAGAATAAAATAGATAGAATAGAATAGGAAGATAGATAGAATAGAGTAGATAGCATATAATAGATGGAAGAGAATAGAGAGATAGAATAGAATAGATAGATGAAATAGACTACATAGAATATTGAAGAAAGATAGAACATATAGATAGAATAGTATACATAGAATAAAATAGGTAGATAGAATAGATAGATAGAGTAGAATAGATAGAATAGAAGAGATAGAGTAGAATAGATAGAATATAATACAATAGATAGAATAGATAGATCGAAAGGAACAGATGAAATAGATTCAGTAGATAGAATAGATACAGAATAGATAGATTATTGTAGATAGATTATATACATAGAATAACATAGATAGAATACAATAGATAGAAAATATAGACAGACTAGATAGATACAATAGAGTAGATAGAATAGGATAGAATGAAATAGATAGAATAAATAAATAGAATGGAATAGATAGAATAGAATAGAAGGATTAGAATAGATGGAATAGAATAGATAGAGAGAATAGTCGAAAAAATATATAGATAAAATAAAATAGATAGAATAGAATAGATAGAATAGGTAGAAAGAGTAGATAGAATAGAATAAATAGAACAGAATGGATAGAATAGAATAGAACAGATAGAATAGAATAGGTAGATAGAATAGATAGACAGAATAGATAGATAGAATAGAATAGATAAATAGACAGAATAGATAGAATAGAATAGATAGATAGAATAGATAGTTACAATAGAAAAGAATAGATAGAAATGAATAGATAAATTGGAATAGATAGATAGTATAGAATAGATAGATTATAATAGATAGAAGAGAATAGATAGAATAGATAAATAGAAAGAATGATATAGATAGACAGAATAGATAGAATAGAATAGATATAAAGGAATAGACAGAATAGAATAGATGGACAGAATAGAATTGATACAATAGGTAGACTTAATGGATAGATAGATAAATAGAATAGATAGAATAGGTAGACTTAATAGATAGATAAATAGAATAGATAGATTATTGTAGATAGTTACAATATATAGATATAATAAATATATAGAATGGAATAAATAGATAATATAGATAGTACAATAGAGTAGATAGAATAGGATAGAATGAAATAGATAGAATAAATAAATAGAATGGAATAGATAGAATAGAATAGAAGGATTAGAATAGATAGAATAGAATAGATAGAGAGAATAGTCGGAAAAAATAGATAGATAAAATATAATAGATAGAATAGAATAGATAGAATAGGTAGACAGAATAGATAGAATAGAATAAATAGAACAGAATGGATAGAATAGAATAGAACAGATAGAATAGAATAGGTAGATAGAATAGATACACAGAATAGATAGATAGAATAGAATAGATAGATAGACAGAATAGATAGAATAGATTAGATAGATAGAATAGATAGTTACAATAGAATAGATAGAAATGAATAGATAAATTGGAATAGATAGATAGTATAGAATAGATAGATCATAATAGATAGAAGAGAATAGATAGAATAGATAAATAGAAAGTATGATATAGATAGACAGAATAGATATAAAGGAATAGACAGAATAGAATAGATGGACAGAATAGAATTGATAGAATAGGTAGTCTTAATGGATAGATAGATTAATAGAATAGATAGAATAGGTAGACTTAATAGATAGATAGATAAATAGAATAGATAGATTATTGTAGATAGTTACAATATATAGATATAATAAATATATAGAATGGAATAAATAGATAATATAGATAGACAGACTAGATAGAATAGTATAGATATAATAGAATAGATAGACAGAATAAATAGATAGAATAGAATGGATAGAATAGAATAGATAAAACAGAATAGATAGATAGAATAGAATAGATGGAATAGAATAGATAGAAGAGAATAGAGAGATAGATTAGAATAGAATAGATAGATTTGAATAAATAAATTGGAATAGATATATAGAATACATAGAATAGAATAAATAGATAGAATAGATAGACAGAATATATAGATAGAATAGAATGTATACTATAGAATAAATATATAGAATAGATAGACAGAATAGATAGATACAATAGAATAAATAGAATAGAATAGATAGAATAGAATAGAAAGATAAAATAGATAGACAGAATAGATTAGATAGAATACAATCAACAGAATAGAATAGATAGATAGAATAGATAGGGAGAATAGACAGAAAGAATAGAATAGATTAAATGGAATAGAAGGAATAGAATAGATAGACAGAATTAGAAGATAGAATAGAATAGATAAGAATAGAATAGAATAAATAGAATAGATAGATGGAATAGATGAAATTAAATAGGTAGACTGAATAGATAGAATTGAATAGATAGAATGGAATAGATAGATATAATAGAATAGATAGAATGGAATAGAATAAATAGATAGAATAGATAGACAGAATACATATTTGGAATAGAATAGATGGAATATTGAAGACAGAATATACAGATAGAATAAAATAGATAGGTAGAATATTTAGACAGAATAGATAGAGTAGAATAGATGTAATAGAATAGATAGCATAGAATATATAAATAGAATAGAATAGATAGAGTAGAATAGATAGAATAGAATAGATAGATAGAATAGATAGACAGAATAGATAGATATAATAGAACAAAACAATAGAGTGGATAGAATAGAATAGAACAAATAGAATGGAATAGATAGAATATTGTAGCTAGATTATATTGATAGAATAGAATAGATAAATGCAATAGATAGATAGAATAGAATAGATATAATGGAATAGATAGCATAGAATAGATAGATAGAATAGGTAGGTGGAATAGAATAGATAGAATGGAATAGATAGAATATTGTAGAAAGAATATATAGATAGAATAGAATAGATGGATGGAATAGATAGAATAGAATAGATATAATATAATAGATAGCATAGAATAGGTAGATAGAATAGAATAGATATCTTAGAATAGATAGAATAGATAGATAGAATAGAATAGATAGAATATTGTAGATAGATAGAATATATAGATAGAATAGATAGACAGGCTAGAGAGATAGAATAAAATAGATAGAATGGAATAAATAGACAGAATAAATTTATAGAATAGAATAAATAGAATAGATAGACAGAGTTGATAGAATAAAATAGATAGAATATAATAGACAGAAAGAATAGATAGATAGAATAGTATAGATAGAATAGAATACATATAATAGAATAGATAGAATAGAATAGATAGGTTAGAATAGATACAAAGGAATAGAAAGAATAAAATAGATAGATAGAATAGATAGAATTGAATAGATAAAATAGAATAGAATAGAATAGATAGAATAGAATAGACAGATTGAATAGATAGACAGAATAGATAGAATATTGTAGATAGAATAGAATAGATAGAATAGACTAGAATAGATAGATAGAATATATAGACAGAATAGAGGGAATAGAATAGATAGGATAAAATAGATAGTATAGAATAGATAGATAGAATAGATAGAATAGAATGGATAGGTAAAATAGAATAGATGGGATAGAATAGATAGATAGAATAGTTAGACGGATTAGATAGAATAGAATAGATATCTTAGAATAGATAAAATAGATAGATAGAATAGAATAGATAGAATATTGTAGATAGATAGAATATATAGATAGAATAGATAGACAGGCTAGAGAGATAGAATAGAATAGATAGAATGGAATAAATAGACAGAATAAATTTATAGAATAGAATAAATAGAATAGATAGACAGAGTTGATAGAATAAAATAGATAGAATATAATAGACAGAAAGAATAGTATAGATAGAATAGAATACATATAATAGAATAGATAGAATAGAATAGATAGGTTAGAATAGATACAAAGGAATAGAAAGAATAAAATAGATAGATAGAATAGATAGAATTGAATAGATAAAATAGAATAGAATAGAATAGAATAGATACAATAGAATAGACAGATTGAATAGATAGACAGAATAGATAGAATATTGTAGATAGAATAGAATAGATAGAATAGACTAGAATAGATAGATAGAATATATAGACAGAATAGAGGGAATAGAATAGATAGGATAAAATAGATAGTATAGAATAGATAGATAGAATAGATAGAATAGAAAGGATAGGTAAAATAGAATAGATGGGATAGAATAGATAGATAGAATAGTTAGACGGAATAGATAGAATAGAATAGATAGAATATTGCATATAGATAGAATAAATAGATAGAATAGAATAGATAGAATAGAATAGATAGACATACTAGATAGATAGATTAGAATAGATAGAATATAATAGATAGACAGAACAAATAGATATAATAGATAGATTGGATAGAATAGATAGAATAGAATAGATAGTGTAGAAAATATTGAATAGAATAGATAAATAGAATAGCATAGATAGAATAGAATAGATATATAGAATAAAATAGATAGAATAAAATAGACAGATTAAATAGTTAGAATAGATAAATAGATAGATAGATAGATAGATAGATAGATAGATAGATAGATAGATAGATAGATAGATAGATAGATAGATAGACAGATAGTGAGAATAAATAGATATATAATAGATAGATAGAATAGATAAGATAGAATAGAATAGGTAGAATAGAATGGATACATATAATACAATAGTTAGAACAGAATAGATTGAACACAATAGATAGACAGAATAGACAGACAAAATAGACAGAATAGAATAGATAGACAGAATAGAATAGATAGACAGAATATATGGATAGAATAGATAGAGTAGAATAGATATATTGACTAAATAGAATAGATAGAATAGAATTGATAGAATAGAATAAAATAGATAGAATAGAATAGGAAGATAGATAGAATGGAGTAGATAGCATATAATTGATGGAAGAGAATAGAGAGATAGAATAGATTAGGTAGATGAAATAGACTACATAGAATATTGAAGAAAAATAGAACATATAGATAGAATAGTATACATAGAATATAATAGGTAGATAGAATAGATAGAGTAGAATAGATAGAATAGAAGAGATAGAGTAGAATAGATACAATATAATACAATAGATAGAATAGATAGATCGAAAAGAACAGATGAAATAGATTCAGTAGATAGAATAGATACAGAATAGATAGACTATTGTAGATAGATTATATACATAGAATAGCATAGATAGAATACAATAGATAGAAAATATAGACAGACTAGATAGATACAATAGAGTAGATAGAATAGGATAGAATGAAATAGATAGAATAAATAAATAGAATGGAATAGATAGAATAGAATAGAAGGATTAGAATAGATAGAATAGAATAGATAGAGAGAATAGTCGGAAAAAATAGATAGATAAAATAAAATAGATAGAATAGAATAGATAGAATAGGTAGACAGAATAGATAGAATAGAATAAATAGAACAGAATGGATAGAATAGAATAGAACAGATAGAATAGAATAGGTAGATAGAATAGATACACAGAATAGATAGATAGAATAGAATAGATAGATAGACAGAATAGATAGAATAGAATAGATAGATAGAATAGATAGTTACAATAGAATAGATAGAAATGAATAGATAAATTGGAATAAATAGATAGTATAGAATAGATAGATTATAATAGATAGAAGAGAATAGATAGAATAGATAAATAGAAAGAATGATATAGATAGACAGAATAGATAGAATAGAATAGATATAAAGGAATAGACAGAATAGAATAGATGGACAGAATAGAATTGATAGAATAGGTACACTTAATGGATAGATAGATAAATAGAATAGATAGAATAGGTAGACTTAATAGATAGATAAATAGAATAGATAGATTATTGTAGATAGTTACAATATATAGATATAATAAATATATAGAATGGAATAAATAGATAATATAGATAGACAGACTAGATAGAATAGTATAGATATAATAGTATAGATAGACAGAATAAATAGATAGAATAGAATGGATAGAATAGAATAGATAAAACAGAATAGATAGATAGAATAGAATAGATGGAATAGAATAGATAGAAGAGAATAGAGAGATAGATTAGAATAGAATAGATAGAGTTTAATAAATAAATTGGAACAGATATATAGAATAGATAGAATTGAATAAATAGATAGAATAGACAGAATATATAGATAGAATAGAATGTATACTATAGAATAAATAGATAGAATAGATACAATAGATAGATACAATAGAATAAATAGAATAGAATAGATAGAATAGAATACAAAGATAGAATAGATAGACAGAATAGATTACATAGAATACATTCGACAGAATATAATAGATAGATAGAATAGATAGGGAGAATAGACAGAAAGAATAGAATAGATTAAATAGAATAGATGGAATAGAGTAGATAGACAGAATTAGTAGATAGAATAGAATAGAATAGAATAGAATAGAATAGAATAGAATAAATAGAATATATAGATGGAATAGATGAAATGAAATAGATAGTCCGAATAGATAGAATTGAATAGATAGAATGGAAAAGATAGATATAATAGAATAGATAGAATGGAATAGAATAAATAGATAGAATAGATAGACAGAATACATATATAGAATAGAATAGATGGAATATTGAAGATAGAATATACAGATAGAATAAAATAGATAGGTAGAATATTTAGACAGAATAGATAGAGTAGAATAGATGTAATAGAATAGATAGCATAGAATATATAGATAGAATAGAATAGATAGAGTAGAATAGATAGAATAGAATAGATAGATAGAATAGATAGACAGAATAGATAGATATAATAGAATAAAAGAATAGAATAGATAGAATAGAATAGAACAGATAGAATGGAATAGATAGAATATTGTGGCTAGATTATATAGATAGAATAGAATAGATAAATGCAATAGATAGATAGAATAGAATAGATATAATGGAATAGATAGCATACAATAGATAGATAGAATAGGTAGGTGGAATAGAATAGATAGATAGAATGGAATAGATAGAATATTGTAGAAAGAATATATAGATAGAATAGAATAGATGGATGGAATAGATAGAATAGAATAGATATAATATAATAGATAGCATAGAATAGGTAGATAGAATAGAATAGATATATTAGAATAGATAGAATAGATAGATAGAATAGAATAGATAGAATATTGTAGATAGATAGAATATATAGATAGAATAGATAGACAGCCTAGAGAGATAGAATAGAATAGATAGAATGGAATAAATAGACAGAATAAATTTATAGACTAGAATAAATAGAATAGATAGACAGAGTTGATAGAATAAAAAAGATAGAATAAAATAGATAGTATAGAATAGATAGAATAGAATGGATAGGTAAAATAGAATAGATGGGATAGAATAGATAGAATAGTTAGACGGAATAGATAGCTAGAATAGAATAGATAGAATATTACTTATAGATAGAACAAATAGATAGAATAGAATAGATAGACATACTAGTTAGATAGATTAGAATAGATAGAATAGAATAGATAGACAGAACAAATAGATATAATAGATAGATTGTATAGAATATATAGAATAGAATAGATAGTGTAGAAAATATTGAATAGAATAGATAAATAAAATAGATATATAGAATAGAATAGATAGAATAGAATAGATATATAGAATAAAATAGATAGAATAAAATAGACAGATTAAATAGATAGAATAGATAAATAGATAGATAGATAGATAGATAGATAGATAGATAGATAGATAGATAGATAGATAGATAGATAGATAGATAGATAGATAGATAGATAGATAGATAGATAGATAGATAGATAGATAGACAGATAGATATAATAGATAGATAGAATAGATAAGATAGAATAGAATAGGTAGAATAGAATGGATACATAGAATACAATAGTTAGAACAGAATTGATTGAATACAATAGATAGACAGAATAGACAGACAAAATAGATAGAATAGAATAGATAGACAGAATAGATGGATAGAAAAGATAGAATAGAATAGATATATTGACTAAATAGAATAGATAGAATAGAAATGATAGAATAGAATAAAATAGATAGAATAGAATAGGAAGATAGATAGAATAGAGTATATAGCAAATAATAGATGGAAGAGAATAGAGAGATAGAATAGAATAGATAGATGAAATAGACTACATAGAATATTGAAGAAAGATAGGGCATATAGATAGAATAGTATACATAGAATATAATAGGTAGATAGAATAGATAGATAGAGTAGAATAGATAGAATAGAAGAGATAGAGTAGAATAGATAGAATATAATACAATAGATAGAATAGATAGATCGAAAGGAACAGATGAAATAGATTCAGTAGATAGAATAGATACAGAATAGATAGACTATTGTAGATAGATTATATACATAGAATAGCATAGATAGAATACAATAGATAGAAAATATAGACAGACTAGATAGATACAATAGAGTAGATAGAATAGGATAGAATGAAATAGATAGAATAAATAGAGTGGAATAGATAGAATAGAATACAAGGATTAGAATGGATTGAATAGAATAGATAGAGAGAATAGTCGGAAAAAATAGATAGATAAAATAAAATAGATAGAATAGAATAGATAGAATCGGTAGACAGAATAGATAGAATAGAATAAATGGAACAGAATGGATAGAATAGAATAGAACAGATAGAATAGAATAGGTAGATAGAATAGATAGACAGAATAGATAGATAAAATAGAATAGATAGATAGACAGAATAAATAGAATAGAATAGATAGATAGAATAGATAGTTACAATAGAAAAGAATAGATAGAAATGAATAGATAAATTGGAATAGATAGATAGTATAGAATAGATAGATTATAATAGATAGAAGAGAATAGATAGAATAGATAAATAGAAAGAATGATATGTATAGACAGAATAGATAGAATGGAATAGATATAAAGGAATAGACAGAATAGAATAGATGGACAGAATAGAATTGATAGAATAGGTAGACTTAATGGATAGATAGATAAATAGAATAGATAGAATAGGTAGACTTAATAGATAGATAAATAGAATAGATAGATTATTGTAGATAGTTACAATATATAGATATAATAAATATATAGAATGGAATAAATAGATAATATAGATAGAATAGATAGAATAGAATAGACAGAATAAATAGATAGAATAGAATGGATAGAATAGAATAGATAAAACAGAATAGATAGATAGAATAGAATAGATGGAATAGAATAGATAGAAGAGAATAGAGAGATAGATTGGAATAGAATAGATAGATTTGAATAAATAAATTGGAATAGATATATAGAATACATAGAATAGAATAAATAGATAGAATAGATAGACAGAATATATAGATAGAATAGAATGTATACTATAGAATAAATATATAGAATAGATAGACAGAATAGATAGATACAATACAATAAATAGAATAGAATAAATAGAATAGAATAGAAAGATACAATAGATAGACAGAATAGATTAGATAGAATACAATCAACAGAATAGAATAGATAGATAGAATAGATAGGGAGAATAGACAGAAAGAATAGAATAGATTAAATGGAATAGATGGAATAGAATAGATAGACAGAATTTGAAGATAGAATAGAATAGATAAGAATAGAATAGAATAAATAGAATAGATAAATGGAATAGATGAAATTAAATAGGTAGACTGAATAGATAGATAGAATTGAATAGATAGAATGGAATAGATAGATATAATAGAATAGATAGAATGGAATAGAATAAATAGATAGAATAGATAGACAGAATACATATTTGGAATAGAATAGATGGAATATTGAAGACAGAATATACAGATAGAATAAAATAGATAGGTAGAATATTTAGACAGAATAGATAGAGTAGAATAGATGTAATAGAATAGATAGCATAGAATATATAAATAGAATAGAATAGATAGAGTAGAATAGATAGAATAGAATAGATAGATAGAATAGATAGACAGAATAGATAGATATAATAGAACAAAACAATAGAGTGGATAGAATAGAATAGAACAAATAGAATGGAATAGATAGAATATTGTAGCTAGATTATATTGATAGAATAGAATAGATAAATGCAATAGATAGATAGAATAGAATAGATATAATGGAATAGATAGCATAGAATAGATAGATAGAATAGGTAGGTGGAATAGAATAGATAGAATGGAATAGATAGAATATTGTAGAAAGAATATATAGATAGAATAGAATAGATGGATGGAATAGATAGAATAGAATAGATATAATATAATAGATAGCATAGAATAGGTAGATAGAATAGAATAGATATCTTAGAATAGATAGAATAGATAGATAGAATAGAATAGATAGAATATTGTAGATAGATAGAATATATAGATAGAATAGATAGACAGGCTATAGAGATAGAATAGAATAGATAGAATGGAATAAATAGACAGAATAAATTTATAGAATAGAATAAATAGAATAGATAGACAGAGTTGATAGAATAAAATAGATAGAATATAATAGACAGAAAGAATAGATAGATAGAATAGTATAGATAGAATAGAATACATATAATAGAATAGATAGAATAGAATAGATAGGTTAGAATAGATACAAAGGAATAGAAAGAATAAAATAGATAGATAGAATAGATAGAATTGAATAGATAAAATAGAATAGAATAGAATAGATACAATAGAATAGACAGATTGAATAGATAGACAGAATAGATAGAATATTGTAGATAGAATAGAATAGATAGAATAGACTAGAATAGATAGATAGAATATATAGACAGAATAGAGGGAATAGAATAGATAGGATAAAATAGATAGTATAGAATATATAGATAGAATAGATAGAATAGAATGGATAGGTAAAATAGAATAGATAGGATAGAATAGATAGATAGAATAGTTAGACGGAATAGATAGAATAGAATAGATAGAATATTGCATATAGATAGAATAAATAGATAGAATAGAATAGATAGAATAGAATAGATAGACATACTAGATAGATAGATTAGAATAGATAGAATGGAATAGATAGACAGAATAAATAGATATAATAGATAGATTGGATAGAATAGATAGAATAGAATAGATAGTGTAGAAAATATTGAATAGAATAGATAAATAGAATAGATAAATAGAATAGCATAGATAGAATAGAATAGATATAATAAAATAGGCAGATTAAATAGTTAGAATAGTTAAATAGATAGATAGATAGATATATAGATAGATAGATAGATAGATAGATAGATAGATAGATAAATAGATAGATAGATAGACAGATAGTGAGAATAAATAGATATATAATAGATAGATAGAATAGATAAGATAGAATAGAATAGGTAGAATAGAATGGATACATAGAATACAATAGTTAGAACAGAATAGATTGAACACAATAGATAGACAGAAAAGACAGACAAAATAGACAGAATAGAATAGATAGACAGAATATATGGATAGAATAGAATAGATATATTGACTAAATAGAATAGATAGAATAGAATTGATAGAATAGAATAAAATAGATAGAATAGAATAGGAAGATAGATAGAATAGAGTAGATAGCATATAATTGATGGAAGAGAATAGAGAGATAGATTAGAATAGGTAGATGAAATAGACTACATAGAATATTGAAGAAAGATAGAAAATATAGATTGAATAGTAAACATAGAATATAATAGGTAGATAGAATAGATTGAGTAGAATAGATAGAATAGAAGAGATAGAGTAGAATAGATAGAATATAATACAATAGATAGAATAGATAGATCGAAAGGAACAGATGAAATAGATTCAGTAGATAGAATAGATACAGAATAGATAGACTATTGTAGATAGATTATATACATAGAATAGCATAGATAGAATACAATAGATAGAAAATATAGACAGACTAGAGAGATACAATAGAGTAGATAGAATAGGATAGAATGAAATAGATAGAATAAATAAATAGAATGGAATAGATAGAATAGCATAGAAGAATTAGAATAGATAGAATAGAATAGATAGAGAGAATAGTCGGAAAAAATAGATAGATAAAATAAAATAGATAGAATAGAATAGATAGAATAGGTAGACAGAATAGATAGAATAGAATAAATAGATCAGAATGGATAGAATAGAATAGTACAGATAGAATAGATAGTTACAATAGAAAAGAATAGATAGAAATGAATAGATAAATTGGAATAGATAGATAGTATAGAATAGATAGATTATAATAGATAGAAGAGAATAGATAGAATAGATAAATAGAAAGAATGATATAGATAGACAGAATAGATAGAATAGAATAGATATAAAGGAATAGACAGAATAGAATAGATGGACAGAATAGAATTGATAGAATAGGTAGACTTAATGGATAGATAAATAAATAGAATAGATAGAATAGGTAGACTTAATAGATAGATAAATAGAATAGATAGATTATTGTAGATAGTTACAATATATAGATATAATAAATATATAGAATGGAATAAATAGATAATATAGATAGACTAGATAGAATAGTATAGATATAATAGAATAGATAGAATAGAATAGATAGAGAGAATAAATAGATAGAATAGAATGGATAGAATAGAATAGATAAAACAGAATAGATAGATAGAATAGATTAGATGGAATAGAATAGATAGAAGAGAATAGAGAGATAGATTAGAATAGAATAGATAGATTTGAATAAATAAATTGGAATAGATATATAGAATACATAGAATAGAATAAATAGATAGAATAGATAGACAGAATATATAGATAGAATAGAATGTGTACTATAGAATAAATATATAGAATAGATAGACAGAATAGATAGATACAATAGAATAAATAGAATAGAATAGATAGAATAGAATAGAAAGATACAATAGATAGACAGAATAGATTAGATAGAATACAATCAACAGAATAGAATAGATAGATAGAATAGATAGGGAGAATAGACAGAAAGAATAGAATAGATTAAATGGAATAGATGGAATAGAATAGATAGACAGAATTAGAAGATAGAATAGAACAGATAAGAATAGAATAGAATAAATAGAATAGATAGATGGAATAGATGAAATTAAATAGGTAGACTGAATAGATAGATAGAATTGAATAGATAGAATGGAATAGATAGATATAATAGAATAGATAGAATGGAATAGAATAAATAGATAGAATAGATAGACAGAATACATATTTGGAATAGAATAGATGGAATATTGAAGACAGAATATACAGATAGAATAAAATAGATAGGTAGAATATTTAGACAGAATAGATAGAGTAGAATAGATGTAATAGAATAGATAGCATAGAATATATAAATAGAATAGAATAGGTAGAGTAGAATAGATGGAATAGAATAGATAGATAGAATAGATAGACAGAATAGATAGATATAATAGAATAAAACAATAGAGTAGATAGAATAGAATAGAACAGATAGAATGGAATAGATAGAATATTGTAGCTAGATTATATTGATAGAATAGAATAGATAAATGCAATAGATAGATAGAATAGAATAGATATAATGGAATAGATAGCATAGAATAGATAGATAGAATAGGTAGGTGGAATAGAATAGATAGAATGGAATAGATAGAATATTGTAGAAAGAATATATAGATAGAATAGATGGATGGAATAGATAGAATAGAATAGATATAATATAATAGATAGCATAGAATAGGTAGATAGAATAGAATAGATATCTTAGAATAGATAGAATAGATAGATAGAATAGAATAGATAGAATATTGTAGATTGATAGAATATATAGATAGAATAGATAGACAGGCTAGAGAGATAGAATAGAATAGATAGAATGGAATAAATAGACAGAATAAATTTATAGAATAGAATAAATAGAATAGATAGACAGAGTTGATAGAATAAAATAGATAGAATATAATAGACAGAAAGAATAGATAGATAGAATAGTATAGATAGAATAGAATACATATAATAGAATAGATAGAATAGAATAGATAGGTTAGAATAGATACAAAGGAATAGAAAGAATAAAATAGATAGATAGAATAGATAGAATTGAATAGATAAAATAGAATAGAATAGAATAGATACAATAGAATAGACAGATTGAATAGATAGACAGAATAGATAGAATATTGTAGATAGAATAGAATAGATAGAATAGACTAGAATAGATAGATAGAATATATAGACAGAATAGAGGGAATAGAATAGATAGGATAAAATAGATAGTATAGAATAGATAGATAGAATAGATAGAATAGAATGGATAGGTAAAATAGAATAGATAGGATAGAATAGATAGATAGAATAGTTAGACGGAATAGATAGAATAGAATAGATAGAATATTGCTTATAGATAGAATAAATAGATAGAATAGAATAGATAGAATAGAATAGATAGACATACTAGATAGATAGATTAGAATAGATAGAATGGAATAGATAGACAGAATAAATAGATATAATAGATGGATTGGATAGAATAGATAGAATAGAATAGATAGTGTAGAAAATATTGAATAGAATAGATAAATAGAATAGATAAATAGAATAGCATAGATAGAATAGAATAGATATATAGAATAAAATAGATAGAATAAAATAGGCAGATTAAATAGTTAGAATAGTTAAATAGATAGATAGATAGATATATAGATATATAGGTAGATAGATAGATAGATAGATAGATAGATAGATAGATAGATAGATAGATAGATAGATAGATAGATAGATAGATAGATAGATAGATAGATAGATAGATAGATAGATAGATAGATAGATAGACAGATAGTGAGAATAAATAGATATATAATAGATAGATAGAATAGATAAGATAGAATAGAATAGGTAGAATAGAATGGATACATAGAATACAATAGTTAGAACAGAATAGATTGAACACAATAGATAGACAGAATAGACAGACAAAATAGACAGAATAGAATAGATAGACAGAATATATGGATAGAATAGAATAGATATATTGACTAAATAGAATAGATAGAATAGAATGGATAGAATAGAATAAAATAGATAGAATAGAATAGGAAGATAGATAGAATAGAGTAGATAGCATATAATTGATGGAAGAGAATAGAGAGATAGAATAGAATAGGTAGATGAAATAGACTACATAGAATATTGAAGAAAGATAGAACATATAGATAGAATAGTATACATAGAATATAATAGGTAGATAGAATAGATAGATAGATAGAGTAGAATAGATAGAATAGAAGAGATAGTGTAGAATAGATAGAATATAATACAATAGATAGAATAGATAGATCGAAAGGAACAGATGAAATAGATTCAGTAGATAGAATAGATACAGAATAGATAGACTATTGTAGATAGATTATATACATAGAATAGCATAGATAGAATACAATAGATAGAAAATATAGACAGACTAGATAGATACAATAGAGTAGATAGAATAGGATAGAATGAAATAGATAGAATAAATAAATAGAATGGAATAGATAGAATAGAATAGAAGAATTAGAATAGATAGAATAGAATAGATAGAGAGAATAGTCGGAAAAAATAGATAGATAAAATAAAATAGATAGAATAGAATAGATAGAATAGGTAGACAGAATAGATAGAATAGAATAAATAGATCAGAATGGATAGAATAGAATAGAACAGATAGAATAGAATAGGTAGATAGAATAGATTAGATAGATAGACAGAATAGATAGAATAGAATAGATAGATAGAATAGATAGTTACAATAGAAAAGAATAGATAGAAATGAATAGATAAATTGGAATAGATAGATAGTATAGAATAGATAGATTATAATAGATAGAAGAGAATAGATAGAATAGATAAATAGAAAGAATGATATAGATAGACAGAATAGATAGAATAGAATAGATATAAAGGAATAGACAGAATAGAATAGATGGACAGAATAGAATTGATAGAATAGGTAGACTTAATGGATAGATAAATAAATAGAATTGATAGAATAGGTAGACTTAATAGATAGATAAATACAATAGATAGATTATTGTAGATAGTTACAATATATAGATATAATAAATATATAGAATGGAATAAATAGATAATATAGATAGACAGACTAGATAGAATAGTATAGATATAATAGAATAGATAGACAGAATATATAGATAGAATAGAATGGATAGAATAGAATAGATAAAACAGAATAGATAGATAGAATAGAATAGATGGAATAGAATAGATAGAAGAGAATAGAGAGATAGATTAGATTAGAATAGATAGAGTTTAATAAATAAATTGGAACAGATATATAGAATAGATAGAATTGAATAAATAGATAGAATAGACAGAATATATAGATAGAATAGAATGTATACTATAGAATAAATAGATAGAATAGATAGAATAGATAGATACAATAGAATAAATAGAATAGAATAGATAGAATAGAATACAAAGATAGAATAGATAGACAGAATAGATTAGATAGAATATAATAGATAGATAGAATAGATAGGGAGAATAGACAGAAAGAATACAATAGATTAAATAGAATAGATGGAATAGAATAGATAGAATTAGTAGATAGAATAGAATAGAATAGAATAGAATAGAATAGAATAGAATAGAATAAATAGAATAGATAGATGGAATAGATGAAATGAAATAGATAGTCCGAATAGATAGATAGAATTGAATAGATAGAATGGAATATATAGATATAATAGAATAGATAGAATGGAATAGAATAAATAGATAGAATAGATAGACAGAATACATATATAGAATAGAATAGATGGAATATTGAAGATAGAATATACAGATAGAATAAAATAGATAGGTAGAATATTTAGACAGAATAGATAGAGTAGAATAGATGTAATAGAATAGATAGCATAGAATATATAGATAGAATAGAATAGATAGAGTAGAATAGATAGAATAGAATAGATAGATAGAATAGATAGACAGAATAGATAGATATAATAGAATAAAAGAATAGAATAGATAGAATAGAATAGAACAGATAGAATGGAATAGATAGAATATTGTGGCTAGATTATATAGATAGAATAGAATAGATAAATGCAATAGATAGATAGAATAGAATAGATATAATGGAATAGATAGCATAGAATAGATAGATAGAATAGGTAGGTGGAATAGAATAGATAGATAGAATGGAATAGATAGAATATTGTAGAAAGAATATATAGATAGAATAGAATAGATGGATGGAATAGATAGAATAGAATAGACATAATATCATAGATAGCATAGAATAGGTAGATAGAATAGAATAGATATATTAGAATAGATAGAATAGATAGATAGAATAGAATAGATAGAATATTGTAGATAGATAGAATATATAGATAGAATAGATAGACAGGCTAGAGAGATAGAATAGAACAGATAGAATGGAATAAATAGACAGAATAAATTTATAGACTAGAACAAATAGAATAGATAGACAGAGTTGATAGAATAAAAAAGATAGAATATAATAGACAGAAAGAATAGATAGATAGAATAGTATAGATAGAATAGAATACATATAATAGAATAGATAGAATAGAATGGATAGGTTAGAAGAGATACAAAGGAATAGAAAGAATAAAATAAATAGATAGAATAGATAGAATTGAATAGATAAAATAGAATAGAATAGAATAGATAGAATTGAATAGACAGATAGAATAGATAGACAGAATAGATAGAATATTGTAGATAGAATATATAGATGGAATAGAATAGATAGAATAGACTAGAATAGATAGATAGAATATATAGACAGAATAGAGGGAATAGAACAGATAGAATAAAATAGATAGTATAGAATAGATAGATAGAATAGATAGAATAGAATGGATAGGTAAAATAGAATAGATGGGATAGAATAGATAGAATAGTTAGACGGAATAGATAGATAGAATAGAATAGATAGAATAATGCATATAGATAGAACAAATAGATAGAATAGAATAGATAGACATACTAGATAGATAGATTAGAATAGATAGAATAGAATAGATAGACAGAACAAATAGATATAATAGATAGATTGTATAGAATAGATAGAATAGAATAGATAGTGTAGAAAATATTGAATAGAATAGATAAATAGAATAGATAAATAGAATAGAATAGATAGAATAGAATAGATATATAGAATAAAATAGATAGAATAAGATAGACAGATTAAATAGATAGAATAGATAAATAGATAGATAGATAGATAGATAGATAGATAGATAGATAGATAGATAGATAGATAGATAGATAGATAGATAGATAGATAGATAGATAGATAGATAGATAGATAGATTGATAGATAGATATAATAGATAGATAGAATAGATAAGATAGAATAGAATAGGTAGAATAGAATGGATACATAGAATACAATAGTTAGAACAGAATAGATTGAATACAATAGATAGACAGAATAGACAGACAAAATAGATAGAATAGAATAGATAGACAGAATAGATGGATAGAAAAGATAGAATAGAATAGATATATTGACTAAATAGAATAGATAGAATAGAATGGATAGAATAGAATAAAATAGAATAGAATAGGAAGATAGATAGAATAGAGTATATAGCATATAATAGATGGAAGAGAATAGAGAGATAGAATAGAATAGGTAGATGAAGTAGACTACATAGAATATTGAAGAAAGATAGGGCATATTGATAGAATAGTATACATAGAATATAATAGGTAGATAGAATAGATAGATAGAGTAGAATAGATAGAATAGAAGAGATAGAGTAGAATAGATAGAATATAATATAATAGATAGAATAGATAGATCGAAAGGAACAGATGAAATAGATTCAGTAGATAGAATAGATACAGAATAGATAGACTATTGTAGATAGATTATATACATAGAATAGCATAGATAGAATACAATAGATAGAAAATATAGACAGACTAGATAGATACAATAGAGTAGATAGAATAGGATAGAATGAAATAGATAGAATAAATAAATAGAATGGAATAGATAGAATAGAAGGATTAGAATAGATAGAATAGAATAGATAGAGAGAATAGTCGGAAAAAATAGATAGATAAAATAAAATAGATAGAATAGAATAGATAGAATAGGTAGACAGAATAGATAGAATAGAATAAATAGAACAGAATGGATAGAATAGAATAGAACAGATAGAATTGAATAGGTAGATAGAATAGATAGACAGAATAGATAGATAGAATAGAATAGATAGATAGAATAGATAGAATGGAATAGATATAAAGGAATAGACAGAATAGAATAGATGGACAGAATAGAATTGATAGAATAGGTAGACTTAATGGATACATAGAAAATAGAATAGATAGAATAGGTAGGCTTAATAGATAGATAGATAAATAGAATAGATAGATTATTGTAGATAGTTACAATATATAGTTATAATAAATATATAGAATGGAATAAATAGATAATATAGATAGACAGACTAGATAGAATAGTATAGATATAATAGAAGAGATAGAATAGAATAGATAGACAGAATAAATAGACAGAATAGAATGGATAGAATAGAATAGATAAAACAGAATAGATAGATAGAATAGAATATATGGAATAGAATAGATAGAAGAGAATAGAGAGATAGATTAGAATAGAATACATAGATTTGAAAAAATAAATTGGAATAGATATATAGAATAGATAGAATAGTTTAAATAGATAGAATAGATAGACAGAATATATAGATAGAATAGAATGTATACTATAGAATAAATAGATAGAATAGATAGACAGAATAGATAGATACATTAGAATAAATAGAATAGAATAGATAGAATAGAATAGAAAGATAGAATAGATAGACAGATTAGATTAGATAGAATACAATCGACAGAATAGAATAGATAGATAGAATAGATAGGGAGAATAGACAGAAAGAATAGAATAGATTAAATAGAATAGATAGAATAGAATAGATGGAATAGAATAGATAGACAGAATTAGTAGATAGAATAGAATAGAATAGAATAAATAGAATAGATAGATGGAATAGATGAAATGAAATAGATAGACCGAATAGATAGATAGAATTGAATAGATAGAATGGAATAGAATAAATAGATAGAATACATAGACAGAATACATATATAGAATAGAATAGATGGAATATTGAAGATAGAATATACAGATAGAATAAAATAGGTAGGTAGAATATTTAGGCAAAATAGATATAGTAGAATAGATGTAATAGAATAGATAGCATAGAATATATAGATAGAATAGAATAGATAGAGTAGAATAGATAGAATAGAATAGATAGATAGAATAGATAGACAGAATAGATAGATATAATAGAATAAAAGAATAGAATAGATAGAATAGAATAGAACAGATAGAATGGAATAGATAGAATATTGTAGCTAGATTATCTAGATAGAATAGAATAGAATAGATAAATGCAATAGATAGATAGAATAGAATAGATATAATGGAATAGATAGCATAGAATAGATAGATAGAATAGGTAGGTGGAATAGAATAGATAGATAGAATGGAATAGATAGAATATTGTAGAAAGAATATATAGATAGAATAGAATAGATGGATGGAATAGATAGAATAGAATAGATATAATATAATAGACAGCATAGAATAGGTAGATAGAATAGAATAGATATATTAGAATAGATAGAATAGATAGATAGAATATTGTAGATAGATAGAATATATATATAGAATAGATAGACAGGCTAGAGAGATAGAATAGAATAGATAGAATGGAATAAATAGACAGAATAAATTTATAGACTAGAATAAATAGAATAGATAGACAGAGTTGATAGATTAAAAAAGATAGAATATAATAGACAGAAAGAATAGATAGATAGAATAGTATAGATAGAATAGAATACATATAATAGAATAGATAGAATAAAATGGATAGGTTAGAATAGATAAAAAGGAATAGAAAGAATAAAATAAATAGATAGATTAGATAGAATTGAATAGATAAAATAGAATAGAATAGAATAGATAGAATTGAATAGACAGATAGAATAGATAGACAGAATAGATAGAATATTGTAGATAGAATATATAGATAGAATAGAATAGATAGAATAGACTAGAATAGATAGATAGAATATATAGACAGAATAGAGGGAATAGAACAGATAGAATAAAATAGATAGTATAGAATAGATAGATAGAATAGATAGAATAGAATGGATAGGTAAAATAGAATAGATGGGATAGAATAGATAGAATAGTTAGACGGAACAGATAGATAGAATAGAATAGATAGAATATTGCATATAGATAGAACAAATAGATAGAATAGAATAGATAGAATAGAATAGATAGACATACTAGATAGATAGATTAGAATAGATAGAATAGAATAGATAGACAGAACAAATAGATATAATAGATAGATTGTATAGAATAGATAGAATAGAATAGATTGTGTAGAATATACTGAATAGAATAGATAAATAGAATAGATAAATAGAATAGAATAAATAGAATAGAATAGATATATAGAATAAAATAGATAGAATAAAATAGACAGATTAAATAGATAGATAGATAGATAGATAGATAGATAGATAGATAGATAGATAGATAGATAGATAGATAGATAGATAGATAGATAGATAGATAGATAGATATAATAGATAGATAGAATAGAATAGGTAGAATAGAATGGATACATAGAATAGAATAGCTAGAACAGAATAGATTGAATACAATAGATAGACAGAATAGACAGACAAAATAGATAGAATAGAATAGATATACAGAATAGATGGATAGAATAGATAGAATAGAATAGATATATTGAATTAATAGAATAGATAGAATAGAATTGATAGAATAGAATAAAATAGATAGAATAGAATAGGAAGATAGATAGAATAGAGTAGATAGCATATAATAGATGGAAGAGAATAGAGAGAAAGAATAGAATAGATAGATGAAATAGACTACATAGAATATTGAAGAAAGATAGAACATATAGATAGAATAGTGTACATAGAATATAATAGGTAGATAGAATAGATAGATAGAGTAGAATAGATAGAATAGAAGAGATAGAGTAGAATAGATAGAATATAATACAATAGATAGAATAGATAGTTCGAAAGGAACAGATGAAATAGATTCAGTAGATAGAATAGATACAGAATAGATAGACTATTGTAGATAGATTATATACATAGAATAGCATAGATAGAATACAATAGATAGAATATATAGACAGACTAGATAGATACAATAGAGTAGATAGAATAGGATAGAATGGAATAGATAGATTAAATAATTACAATAGAATAGATAGAATAGAATAGAAGGATTAGAATAGATAGAATAGAATAGATAGAGAGAATAGTCGGAAAAAATAGATAGATAAAATAAAATAGATAGAATAGAATAGATAGAATAGAATAAATAGAACAGAATGGATAGAATAGAATAGAACAGAATAGAATAGGTAGATAGAATAGATAGACAGAATAGATAGATAGAATAGAATAGACAGATAGACAGAATAGATAGAATAGAATAGATAGATAGGATAGATAGTTACAATAGAATAGAAAAATAGAAATGAATAGATAAATTGGAATAGATAGATAGTATAGAATAGATAGAATATAATGGATAGAAGAGAATAGATAGAATAGATAAATAGAAAGAATGATATGGATAGACAGAATAGATAGAATGGAATAGATATTAAGGAATAGACAGAATAGAATAGATGGACAGAATAGAATTTATAGAATAGGTAGACTTAATGGATAGATAGATAAATAGAATAGATAGAATAGGTAGACTTAATAGATAGATAGATAAATAGAATAGATAGATTATTGTAGATAGTTACAATATATAGATATAATAAATATATAGAATGGAATAAATAGATAATATAGATAGACAGACTAGATAGAATAGTATAGATATAATAGAATAGATAGAATAGAATAGATAGACAGAATAAATAGATAGAATAGAATGGATAGAATAGAATAGATAAAACAGAATAGATAGATAGAATAGAATAGATGGAATAGAATAGATAGAAGAGAATAGAGAGATAGATTAGAATAGAATAGATAGATTTGAATAAATAAATTGGAACAGATATATAGAATAGATAGAATAGAATAAATAGATAGAATAGATAGACAGAATATATAGATAGAATAGAATGTATACTATAGAATAAATAGATAGAATAGATAGACAGAATAGATAGATACAATAGAATAAATAGAATAGAATAGATAGAATAGAATAAAAAGATAGAATAGATAGACAGAATAGATTAGATAGAATACAATCGACAGAATAGAATATATAGATAGAATAGATAGGGAGAATAGACAGAAAGAATAGAATAGATTAAATAGAATAGATGGAATAGAATAGATAGACAGAATTAGAAGATAGAATAGAATAGATAAGAATAGAATAGAATAAATAGAATAGATAGATGGAATAGATGAAATGAAATAGATAGACTGAATAGATAGATAGAATTGAATAGATAGAATGGAATAGATAGATATAATAGAATAGACAGAATGGAATAGAATAAATAGATAGAATAGATAGACAGAATACATATATAGAATAGAATAGATGGAATATTGAAGACAGAATATACAGATAGAATAAAATAGATAGGTAGAATATTTAGAAAGAATAGATAGAGTAGAATAGATGTAATAGAATAGATAGCATAGAATATGTAAATAGAATAGAATAGATTGAGTAGAATAGATAGAATAGAATAGATAGATAGAATAGATAGACAGAATAGATAGATATAATAGAATTAAACAATAGAGTAGATAGAATAGAATAGAACAGATAGAATGGAATAGGTAGAATATTGTAGGTAGATTATATTGATAGAATAGAATAGATAAATGCAATAGATAGATAGAATAGATTAGATATAATGGAATAGATAGCATAGAATAGATAGATAGAATAGGTAGGTGGAATAGAATAGATAGATAGAATGGAATAGATAGAATATTGTAGAAAGAATATATAGATAGAATAGAATAGATGGATGGAATAGATAGAATAGAATAGATATAATATAATAGATAGCATAGAATAGGTAGATAGAATAGAATAGATATCTTAGAATAGATAGAATAGAATAGATAGAATATTGTAGATAGATAGAATATATATATAGAATAGATAGACAGGCTAGAGAGATAGAATAGAATAGATAGAATGGAATAAATAGACAGAATAAATTTATAGACTAGAATAAATAGAATAGATAGACAGAGTTGATAGATTAAAAAAGATAGAATATAATAGACAGAAAGAATAGATAGATAGAATAGTATAGGTAGAATAGAATACATATAATAGAATAGATAGAATAAAATGGATAGGTTAGAATAGATAAAAATGAATAGAAAGAATAAAATAAATAGATAGATTAGATAGAATTGAATAGATAAAATAGAATAGAATAGAATAGATAGAATTGAATAGACAGATAGAATAGATAGACAGAATAGATAGAATATTGTAGTTAGAATATATAGATAGAATAGAATAGAATAGATAGATAGAATATATAGACAGAATAGAGGGAATAGAATAGATAGAATAAAATAGATAGTATAGAATAGATAGATAGAATAGATAGAATAGAATGGATAGGTAAACTAGAATAAATTGGATAGAATAGATAGATAGAATAGTTAGACGGAATAGATAGTTAGAATAGAATAGATAGAATATTGCATATAGATAGAATAAATAGATAGAATAGAATAGATAGACATACTAGATAGATAGATTAGAATAGATAGAATAGAATAGATAGACAGAACAAATAGATATAATATATAGATTGGATAGAATAGATAGAATAGAATAGATAGTGTAGAAAATATTGAATAGAATAGACAAATAGAATAGAATAGATAGAATGGAATAGATATATAGAATAAAATAGATAGAATAAAATAGATAGATTAAATAGATAGAATAGATAAATAGATAAATAGATAGATAGATAGATAGATAGACAGATAGAGAGAATAAATAGATATAATAGATAGATAGAATAGATAAGATAGAATAGAATAGGTAGAATAGAATGGATACATAGAATACAATAGTTAGAACAGAATAGATTGAATACAATAGATAGACAGAATAGACAGACAAAATAGACAGAATAGAATAGACAGACAGAATAGAATAGATAGACAGAATAGATGGATAGAATAGATGGAATAGAATAGATATATTGACTAAATAGAATAGATAGAATAGAATTGATAGAATAGAATAAAATATATAGAATAGAATAGGAAGATAGATAGAATAGAGTAGATAGCATATAATAGATGGAAGAGAATAGAGAGATAGAATAGAATAGATAGATGAAATAGACTACATAGAATATTGAAGAAAGATAGAACATATAAATTGAATAGTATACATAGAATAAAATAGGTAGATAGAATAGATAGATAGAGTAGAATAGATAGAATAGAAGAGATAGAGTAGAATAGATAGAATATAATACAATAGATAGAATAGATAGATCGAAAGGAACAGATTAAATAGATTCAGTAGATAGAATAGATACAGAATAGATAGATTATTGTAGATAGATTATATACATAGAATAGCATAGATAGAATACAATAGATAGAAAATATAGACAGACTAGATAGATACAATAGAGGAGATAGAATAGGATAGAATGTAATAGATAGAATAAATAAATAGAATGGAATAGATAGAATAGAATAGAAGGATTAGAATAGATAGAATAGAATAGATAGAGAGAATAGTCGAAAAAATAGATAGATAAAATAAAATAGATAGAATAGAATAGATAGAATAGGTAGACAGAATAGATAGAATAGAATAAATAGAACAGAATGGATAGAATAGAATAGAACAGATAGAATAGAATAGGTAGATAGAATAGATAGACAGAATAGGTAGATAGAATAGAATAGATAGATAGACAGAATAGATAGAATAGAATAGATAGATAGAATAGATAGTTACAATAGAAAAGAATAGACAGAAATGAATAGAAAAATTGGAATAGATACATAGTATAGAATAGATAGATTATAATAGATAGAAGAGAATAGATAGAATAGATAAATAGAAAGAATGATATAGATAGACAGAATAGATAGAATAGAATAGATATAAAGGAATAGACATAATATAATAGATGGACAGAATAGAATTGATAGAATAGGTAGACTTAATGGATAGATAGATAAATAGAATAGATAGAATAGGTAGACTTAATAGATAGATAGATAAATAGAATAGATAGATCATTGTAGATAGTTACAATATATAGATATAATAAATATATAGAATGGAATAAATAGATAATATAGATAGACAGACTAGATAGAATAGTATAGATATAATAGAATAGATAGACAGAATAAATAGATAGAATAGAATGGATAGAATAGAATAGATAAAACAGAATATATAGATAGAATAGAATAGATGGAATAGAATAGCTAGAAGAGAATAGAGAGATAGATTAGAATAGAATAGATAGAGTTTAATAAATAAATTGGAATAGATATATAGAATAGATAGAATAGAATAAATAGATAGAATAGATAGACAGAATATATAGATAGAATAGAATGTATACTATAGAATAAATAGATAGAATAGATAGATACAATAGAATAAATAGAATAGAATAGATAGAATAGAATAGAAAGATAGAATAGATAGACAGAATAGATTAGATAGAATACATTCGACAGAATAGAATAGATAGATAGAATAGATAGGGAGAATAGACAGAAAGAATAGAATAGATTAAATAGAATAGATAGAATAGAATAGATGGAATGGAATAGATAGACAGAATTATTAGATAGAATAGAATAGAATAGAATAGAATAAATAGAATAGATAGATGGAATAGATGAAATGAAATAGATAGACCGAATAGATAGATAGAATTGAATAGATAGAATGGAATAGATAGATATAATAGAAGAGATAGAAAGGAATAGAATAAATAGATAGAATAGATAGACAGAATACATACTTAGAATAGAATAGATGGAATATTGAAGATAGAATATACAGATAGAATAAAATAGATAGGTAGAATATTTAGACAGAATAGATACAGTAGAATAGATGTAATAGAATAGATAGCATAGAATATATAGATAGAATAGAATAGATAGAGTAGAATAGATAGAATAGAATAGATAGATAGAATAGATAGACAGAATAGATAGATATAATAGAATAAAATAATAGAATAGATAGAATAGAATAGAACAGAGAGAATGGAATAGATAGAATATTGTGGCTAGATTATATAGATAGAATAGAATAGATAAATGCAATAGATAGATAGAATAGAATATATATAATGGAATAGATAGCATAGAATAGATAGATAGAATAGGTAGGTGGAATAGAATAGATAGATAGAATAGAATAGATAGAATATTGTAGAAAGAATATATAGATAGAATAGAATAGATGGATGAAATAGATAGAATAGAATAGATATAATGTAATAGATAGCATAGAATAGGTAGATAGAATAGAATAGATATATTAGAATA